>NC_143050.1:42953750-43155000 GCF_057628025.1 Oncorhynchus mykiss | reverse complement strand
CATGCTACTCCCTCCCTGTCTCCCCTTCTGTCCATCATGCTACTCCCTCCTTTCCTCATGCTACTCCCTCCCTGTCTCTCCTTCTGTCCGTCATGCTACTCCCTCCCTTCCTCATGCTACTCCTTCCCTGTCTCTCCTTCTGTCCGTCATGCTACTCCCTCCCTGTCTCTCCTTCTGTCCATCATGCTACTCCCTCCCTTCCTCATGCTACTCCCACCCTGTCTCTCCTTCTGTCCGTCATAATTCTCCCTCCCTTCCTCATGCTACTCCCTCCCTGTCTCTCCTTCTGTCCATCATGCTACTACCTCCTTGTCTCTCCTTCTGTCCATCATGCTACTCCCTCCCTTCCTCATGCTACTCCCTCCCTTCCTCATGCTACTACCTCCCTTCATCATGCTACTCCCTCCCTTCCTCATGCTACTCCCTCCCTTCCTCATGCTACCCCCTCCCTTCCTCATGCTACTCCCTCCCTGTCTTTCCTTCTGTCCGTCATGCTACTCCCTCCCTGTCTCTCCTTCTGTTCATCATGATACTCCCTCCCTTCCTCAAGCTACTCCCTCCCTTCCTCATGCTACTCCCTCCCTCTCTCCTTAAGTCCATCATGCTACTCCCTTGCTTCATCATGCTACTCCCTCCCTTCCTCATGCTACTCCCTCCCTTCCTCATGCTACTCCGTCCTTTCCTCATGCTACACCCTCCCTTCCTCATGCTACTCCCTCCCTGTCTCTTCTTCTGTCCGTCATGCTACTCCCTCCCTTCCTCATGCTACTCCATCCCTGTCTCTCCTTCTGTCCGTCATGCTACTCCCTCCCTGTCTCTCCTTCTGTTCATCATGATACTCCCTCCCTTCCTCAAGCTACTCCCTCCCTTCCTCATGCTACTCCATACCTGTCTCTCCTTAAGTCCATCATGCTACTCCCTCCCTTCCTCATGACACTCCCTCACTGTCTGTCCTTCTGTCCGTCATGCTACTCCGTCCTTTCCTCATGCTACACCCTCCCTGTCTCTTCTTCTGTCCCTCATGCCACTCCCTCCCTGTCTCTTCTTCTGTCCCTCATGTCACTCCCTCACTGTCTGTCCTTCTGTCCATCATGCTACTCCCTCCCTTCCTCATGCTACTCCCTCCCTTCCTCATGCTACTCCGTCCTTTCCTCATGCTACACCCTCCCAGTCTCTTCTTCTGTCCCTCATGCCACTCCCTCACTGTCTCTCCTTCTGTTCATCATGCTACTCCCTCCCTTCCTCATGCTACTCCCTCCCTTCCTCATGCTACTCCCTCCCTGTCTCTCCTTAAGTCCATCATGCTACTCCCTCCCTTCCTCATGCCACTCCCTCACTGTCTGTCCTTCTGTCCATCATGCTACTCCCTCCCTTCCTCATGCTACTCCCTCCCTTCCTCATGCTACTCCCTCCCTGTCTCTCCTTCTGTCCATCATGCTACTCCCTCCCTTCCTCATGCTACTCCCTCCCTTCCTCATGCTACTCCCTCCCTGTCTTTCCTTTTGTCCATCATGCTACTCCCTCCCTTCCTCATGCTACTCCCTCCCTTCCTCATGCTACTCCCTCCCTGTCTCTCCTTCTGTCCATCATGCTACTCCCTCCCTTCCTCATGCTACTCCCTCCATTCCTCATGCTACTCCCTCCCTTCCTCATGCTACTACCTCCCTTCATCATGGTACTCCCTCCCTTCCTCATGCTACTCCCTCCCTTCCTCATGCTACTCCCTCCCTTTCACATGCTACTCCAGCCCTGTCTCTCCTTCTGTCCATCATGGTACTCCCTCCCTTCCTCATGCTACTCCCTCCCTGTCTCTCCTTCTGTCTGTCATGCTACTCCCTCCCTTCCTCAGGCTACTCCCTCCCTGTCTCTCCTTCTGTCCATCATGGTACTCCCTCCCTTCCTCATGCTACTCCCTCCCTGTCTCTCCTTCTGTCTGTCATGCTACTCCCTCCCTTCCTCAGGCTACTCCCTCCCTGTCTCTCCTTCTGTCCATCATGCTACTCCCTCCCTTCCTCATGCTACTCCCTCCCTTCCTCATGCTACTCCCTCCCTTCCTCATGCTACTCCCTCCCTTCCTCATGCTACTCCCTCCCTGTCTGTCCTTCTGTCCGTCATGCTACTCCCTCCCTTCCTCATGCTACTCCCTCCCTGTCTCTCCTTCTGTCCATCATGCTACTCCCTCCCTTCATCATGCTACTCCCTCCCTTCCTCATGCTACTCCCTCTCTTCATCATGCTACAACCCTCCTTTCCTCATGCTACTCCCTCCCTGTCTCTCCTTCTGTCCATCATGCTACTCCCTCCCTTCCTCATGCTACTCCCTCCCTTCCTCATGCTACTCCCTCCCTTCATCATGCTACTCCCTCCCTTCCTCATGCTACTCCCTCCCTTCCTCATGCTACTCCCTCCCTGTCTCTCCTTCTGTCCATCAGGCTACTCCCTCCCTTCCTCATGCTACTCCCTCCCTGTCTCTCCTTCTGTCCATCATGCTACTCCCTCCCTGTCTCTCCTTCTGTCCATCATGCTACTCCCTCCCTTCCTCATGCTACTCCCTCCCTTCCTCATGCTACTCCCTCCCTGTCTCTCCTTAAGTCCATCATGCTACTCCCTCCCTTCCTCATGCCACTCCCTCACTGTCTCTCCTTCTGTCCATCATGCTACTCCCTCCCTTCCTCATGCTACTCCCTCCCTTCCTCATGCTACTCCCTCCCTGTCTTTCCTTTTGTCCATCATGCTACTCCCTCCCTTCCTCATGCTACTCCCTCCCTTCCTCATGCTACTCCCTCCCTGTCTCTCCTTCTGTCCATCATGCTACTCACTCCCTTCCTCATGCTACTCCCTCCATTCCTCATGCTACTCCCTCCCTTCCTCATGCTACTACCTCCCTTCATCATGGTACTCCCTCCCTTCCTCATGCTACTCCCTCCCTTCCTCATGCTACTCCCTCCCTTCCTCATGCTACTCCCGCCCTGTCTCTCCTTCTGTCCATCATGGTACTCCCTCCCTTCCTCATGCTACTCCCTCCCTGTCTCTCCTTCTGTCTGTCATGCTACTCCCTCCCTTCCTCAGGCTACTCCCTCCCTGTCTCTCCTTCTGTCCATCATGGTACTCCCTCCCTTCCTCATGCTACTCCCTCCCTGTCTCTCCTTCTGTCTGTCATGCTACTCCCTCCCTTCCTCAGGCTACTCCCTCCCTGTCTCTCCTTCTGTCCATCATGCTACTCCCTCCCTTCCTCATGCTACTCCCTCCCTTCCTCATGCTACTCCCTCCCTTCCTCATGCTACTCCCTCCCTTCCTCATGCTACTCCCTCCCTGTCTCTCCTTCTGTCCATCATGCTACTCCCTCCCTTCATCATGCTACTCCCTCCCTTCCTCAGGCTACTCCCTCCCTGTCTCTCCTTCTGTCCATCATGCTACTCCCTCCCTTCCTCATGCTACTCCCTCCCTTCCTCATGCTACTCCCTCCCTTCCTCATGCTACTCCCTCCCTTCCTCATGCTACTCCCTCCCTGTCTGTCCTTCTGTCCGTCATGCTACTCCCTCCCTTCCTCATGCTACTCCCTCCCTGTCTCTCCTTCTGTCCATCATGCTACTCCCTCCCTTCATCATGCTACTCCCTCCCTTCCTCATGCTACTCCCTCCCTTCATCATGCTACAACCCTCCTTTCCTCATGCTACTCCCTCCCTGTCTCTCCTTCTGTCCATCATGCTACTCCCTCCCTTCCTCATGCTACTCCCTCCCTTCCTCATGCTACTCCCTCCCTTCATCATGCTACTCCCTCCCTTCCTCATGCTACTCCCTCCCTTCCTCATGCTACTCCCTCCCTGTCTCTCCTTCTGTCCATCAGGCTACTCCCTCCCTTCCTCATGCTACTCCCTCCCTGTCTCTCCTTCTGTCCATCATGATACTCCCTCCCTTCCTCATGCTACTCCCTCCCTGTCTCTCCTTCTGTCCGTCATGCTACCCTCTCCCTTCCTCATGCTACTCCATCCCTGTCTCTCCTTCTGTCCGTCATGCTACTCCCTCCCTGTCTCTCCTTCTGTCCATCATGCTACTCCCTCCCTTCCTCATGCTACTCCCTCCCTGTCTCTCCTTCTGTCCGTCATGCTACTCCCTCCCTTCCTCATGCTACTCCCTCCCTGTCTCTCCTTCTGTCCATCATGCTACTCCCTCCCTTGCTCATGCTACTCCCTCCCTGTCACTCCTCCTGTCCATCATTATCCTCCCTCCCTGTCTCCCCTTCTGTCCATCATGCTACTCCCTCCTTTCCTCAGGCTACTCCCTCCCTGTCTCTCCTTCTGTCCATCATGCTACTCCCTCCCTTCCTCATGCTACTCCCTCCCTTCCTCATGCTACTCCCTCCCTTCCTCATGCTACTCCCTCCCTTCCTCATGCTACTCCCTCCCTGTCTGTCCTTCTGTCCGTCATGCTACTCCCTCCCTTCCTCATGCTACTCCCTCCCTGTCTCTCCTTCTGTCCATCATGCTACTCCCTCCCTTCATCATGCTACTCCCTCCCTTCCTCAGGCTACTCCCTCCCTGTCTCTCCTTCTGTCCATCATGCTACTCCCTCCCTTCCTCATGCTACTCCCTCCCTTCCTCATGCTACTCCCTCCCTTCCTCATGCTACTCCCTCCCTTCCTCATGCTACTCCCTCCCTGTCTGTCCTTCTGTCCATCATGCTACTCCCTCCCTTCCTCATGCTACTCCCTCCCTGTCTCTCCTTCTGTCCATCATGCTACTCCCTCCCTTCATCATGCTACTCCCTCCCTTCCTCATGCTACTCCCTCCCTTCATCATGCTACAACCCTCCTTTCCTCATGCTACTCCCTCCCTGTCTCTCCTTCTGTCCATCATGCTACTCCCTCCCTTCCTCATGCTACTCCCTCCCTTCCTCATGCTACTCCCTCCCTTCATCATGCTACTCCCTCCCTTCCTCATGCTACTCCCTCCCTTCCTCATGCTTCTCCCTCCCTGTCTCTCCTTCTGTCCATCAGGCTACTCCCTCCCTTCCTCATGCTACTCCCTCCCTGTCTCTCCTTCTGTCCATCATGATACTCCCTCCCTTCCTCATGCTACTCCCTCCCTGTCTCTCCTTCTGTCCGTCATGCTACCCTCTCCCTTCCTCATGCTACTCCATCCCTGTCTCTCCTTCTGTCCGTCATGCTACTCCATCCCTGTCTCTCCTTCTGTCCATCATGCTACTCCCTCCCTTCCTCATGCTACTCCCTCCCTGTCTCTCCTTCTGTCCGTCATGCTACTCCCTCCCTTCCTCATGCTACTCCCTCCCTGTCTCTCCTTCTGTCCATCATGCTACTCCCTCCCTTGCTCATGCTACTCCCTCCCTGTCACTCCTCCTGTCCATCATTATCCTCCCTCCCTGTCTCCCCTTCTGTCCATCATGCTTCTCCCTCCTTTCCTCATGCTACTCCCTCCCTGTCTCTCCTTCTGTCCGTCATGCTAGTCCCTCCCTTCCTCATGCTACTCCTTCCCTGTCTCTCCTTCTGTCCGTCATGCTACTCCCTCCCTTCCTCATGCTACTCCCACCCTGTCGCTCCTTCTGTCCATCATGCTACTCCCTCCCTTCCTCATGCTACTCCCACCCTGTCTCTCCTTCTGTCCGTCATGCTAGTCCCTCCCTTCCTCATGCTACTCCTTCCCTGTCTCTCCTTCTGTCCATCATGCTACTCCCTCCCTTCCTCATGCTACTCCCACCCTGTCGCTCCTTCTGTCCTTCATGCTACTCCCTCCCTTCCTCATGCTACTCCCTCCCTGTCTCTCCTTCTGTCAATCATGCTACTCCCTCCCTGTCTCTCCTTCTATCCGTCATGCTACTCCCTCCCTTCCTCATGCTACTCCCTCCCCGTCTCTTTCTGTCCGTCATGCTACTCCCTCCCTTCCTCATGCAACTCCCTCCCTTCCTCATGCTACTCCCTCCCTTTCTCATGCTACTCCCTCCCTGTCTCTCCTTCTGTCCATCATGCTACTCCCTCCCTTCCTCATGCTACTCCCTCCCTTCCTCATGCTACTCCCTCCCTTCCTCATGCTACTCCCTCCCTTCCTCATGCTACTCCCTCCCTTCCTCATGCAACTCCCTCCCTTCCTCATGCTACTCCCTCCCTTTCTCATGCTACTCCCTCCCTGTCTCTCCTTCTGTCCGTCATGGTTCTCCCTCCCTGTCTCTCCTTCTGTCCACCATGCTACTCCCTCCCTTCTTCTTGCTACTCCCTCCCTGTCTCTCCTTCTGTCCATCATGCTACTCCCTCCCTGTCTCTCCTTCTGTCCGTCATGCTACTCTCTCCCTTCCTCATGCTACTCCCTCACTTCCTCATGCTACTCCCTACCTGTCTCTCCTTCTGTCCATCATGCTACTCCCTCCCTTCCTCATGCTACTCCCTCCCTGTCTCTCCTTCTGTCCATCATGCTACTCCCTCCCTTCCTCATGCTACTCCCTCCCTGTCTCTCCTTCTGTCCGTCATGCAACGCCCTCCCTTCCTCATGCTACTCCCTCCCTGTCTCTCCTTCTGTCCGTCATGCTACTCACTCCCTGTCTCTCCTTCTGTCCATCATGCTACTCCCTCCCGTCCTCATGCTACTCCCTCCCTGTCTCTCCTTCTGTCCGTCATGCTACTCCCTCCCTTCCTCATGCTACTCCCTCCCTTCCTCATGGTACTCCCTCCCTGTCTCTCCTTCTGTCCGTCATGCTACACCCTCCCTTCCTCATGCTACTCCCTCCCTGTCTCTCCTTCTGTCCACCATGCTACTCCCTCCCTGTCTCTCCTTCTGTCCGTCATGCTACTCCCTCCCTGTTCCTCATGCTACTCCCTGCCTGTCTCTCCTTCTGTCCGTCATGCTACTCCCTCCCTTCCTCAGGCTACTCCCTCCCCGTCTCTTTCTGTCCGTCATGCTACTCCCTCCCTTCCTCATGCTACTCCCTCCCTTCCTCATGCTACTCCCTCCCTTCCTCATGCTACTCCTTCCCTGTCTCTCCGTCTGTCCGTCATGCTACTCCCTCCCTTCCTTTTGCTAATCCCTCCCTTCTTCATGCTACTCCCTCCCTGTCTCTCCTTCTGTCCATCATGCTACACCCTCCCTGTCTCTCCTTCTGTCCATCATGCCCTCCCTTCCTCATGCTACTCCCTCCCTGTCTCTCCTTCTGTCCGTCATGCTACTCCCTCCCTGTCTCTCCTTCTGTCCGTCTTCCTACTCCCTCCCTTCTTCATGCTACTCCCTCCCTTCCTCATGCTACTCCCTCCCTGTCTCTCCTTCTGTCCATCATGCTACTCCCTCCCTTCCTCATGCTACTCCCTCCCTTCCTCATGCTACTCCCTCCCTTCCTCATGCTACTCCCTCCCTTCCTCATGCTACTCCCTCCCTGTCTGTCCTTCTGTCCGTCATGCTACTCCCTCCCTTCCTCATGCTACTCCCTCCCTTCCTCATGCTACTCCCTCCCTTCATCATGCTACTCCCTCCCTTCCTCATGCTACTCCCTCCCTTCCTCATGCTACTCCCTCCCTGTCTCTCCTTCTGTCCATCAGGCTACTCCCTCCCTTCCTCATGCTACTCCCTCCCTGTCTCTCCTTCTGTCCATCATGATACTCCCTCCCTTCCTCATGCTACTCCCTCCCTGTCTCTCCTTCTGTCCGTCATGCTACCCTCTCCCTTCCTCATGCTACTCCATCCCTGTCTCTCCTTCTGTCCGTCATGCTACTCCCTCCCTGTCTCTCCTTCTGTCCATCATGCTACTCCCTCCCTTCCTCATGCTACTCCCTCCCTGTCTCTCCTTCTGTCCGTCATGCTACTCCCTCCCTTCCTCATGCTACTCCCTCCCTGTCTCTCCTTCTGTCCATCATGCTACTCCCTCCCTTGCTCATGCTACTCCCTCCCTGTCACTCCTCCTGTCCATCATTATCCTCCCTCCCTGTCTCCCCTTCTGTCCATCATGCTACTCCCTCCTTTCCTCATGCTACTCCCTCCCTGTCTCTCCTTCTGTCCGTCATGCTAGTCCCTCCCTTCCTCATGCTACTCCTTCCCTGTCTCTCCTTCTGTCCGTCATGCTACTCCCTCCCTGTCTCTCCTTCTGTCCATCATGCTACTCCCTCCCTTCCTCATGCTACTCCCACCCTGTCGCTCCTTCTGTCCTTCATGCTACTCCCTCCCTTCCTCATGCTACTCCCTCCCTGTCTCTCCTTCTGTCAATCATGCTACTCCCTCCCTGTCTCTCCTTCTATCCGTCATGCTACTCCCTCCCTTCCTCATGCTACTCCCTCCCCGTCTCTTTCTGTCCGTCATGCTACTCCCTCCCTTCCTCATGCAACTCCCTCCCTTCCTCATGCTACTCCCTCCCTTTCTCATGCTACTCCCTCCCTGTCTCTCCTTCTGTCCGTCATGGTTCTCCCTCCCTGTCTCTCCTTCTGTCCACCATGCTACTCCCTCCCTTCTTCTTGCTACTCCCTCCCTGTCTCTCCTTCTGTCCATCATGCTACTCCCTCCCTGTCTCTCCTTCTGTCCGTCATGCTACTCTCTCCCTTCCTCATGCTACTCCCTCACTTCCTCATGCTACTCCCTACCTGTCTCTCCTTCTGTCCATCATGCTACTCCCTCCCTTCCTCATGCTACTCCCTCCCTGTCTCTCCTTCTGTCCATCATGCTACTCCCTCCCTTCCTCATGCTACTCCCTCCCTGTCTCTCCTTCTGTCCGTCATGCAACGCCCTCCCTTCCTCATGCTACTCCCTCCCTGTCTCTCCTTCTGTCCGTCATGCTACTCACTCCCTGTCTCTCCTTCTGTCCATCATGCTACTCCCTCCCGTCCTCATGCTACTCCCTCCCTGTCTCTCCTTCTGTCCGTCATGCTACTCCCTCCCTTCCTCATGCTACTCCCTCCCTTCCTCATGGTACTCCCTCCCTGTCTCTCCTTCTGTCCGTCATGCTACACCCTCCCTTCCTCATGCTACTCCCTCCCTGTCTCTCCTTCTGTCCACCATGCTACTCCCTCCCTGTCTCTCCTTCTGTCCGTCATGCTACTCCCTCCCTGTTCCTCATGCTACTCCCTGCCTGTCTCTCCTTCTGTCCGTCATGCTACTCCCTCCCTTCCTCAGGCTACTCCCTCCCCGTCTCTTTCTGTCCGTCATGCTACTCCCTCCCTTCCTCATGCTACTCCCTCCCTTCCTCATGCTACTCCCTCCCTTCCTCATGCTACTCCTTCCCTGTCTCTCCGTCTGTCCGTCATGCTACTCCCTCCCTTCCTTTTGCTAATCCCTCCCTTCTTCATGCTACTCCCTCCCTGTCTCTCCTTCTGTCCATCATGCTACACCCTCCCTGTCTCTCCTTCTGTCCATCATGCCCTCCCTTCCTCATGCTACTCCCTCCCTGTCTCTCCTTCTGTCCGTCATGCTACTCCCTCCCTGTCTCTCCTTCTGTCCGTCATCCTACTCCCTCCCTTCCTCATGCTACTCCCTCCCTTCCTCATGCTACACCCTCCCTTCCTCATGCTACTCCCTCCCTTCCTCATGCTACTCCCTCCCTTCCTCATGCTACTCCCTCCCTGTCTGTCCTTCTGTCCGTCATGCTACTCCCTCCCTTCCTCATGCTACTCCCTCCCTGTCTCTCCTTCTGTCCATCATGCTACTCCCTCCCTTCCTCATGCTACTCCCTCCCTTCCTCATGCTACTCCCTCCCTGTCTCTCCTTCTGTCCATCATGCTACTCCCTCCCTTCCTCATGCTACTCCCTCCCTGTCTCTCCTTCTGTCCGTCATGCAACGCCCTCCCTTCCTCATGCTACTCCCTCCCTGTCTCTCCTTCTGTCCGTCATGCTACTCACTCCCTGTCTCTCCTTCTGTCCATCATGCTACTCCCTCCCGTCCTCATGCTACTCCCTCCCTGTCTCTCCTTCTGTCCGTCATGCTACTCCCTCCCTTCCTCATGCTACTCCCTCCCTTCCTCATGGTACTCCCTCCCTGTCTCTCCTTCTGTCCGTCATGCTACACCCTCCCTTCCTCATGCTACTCCCTCCCTGTCTCTCCTTCTGTCCACCATGCTACTCCCTCCCTGTCTCTCCTTCTGTCCGTCATGCTACTCCCTCCCTGTTCCTCATGCTACTCCCTGCCTGTCTCTCCTTCTGTCCGTCATGCTACTCCCTCCCTTCCTCAGGCTACTCCCTCCCCGTCTCTTTCTGTCCGTCATGCTACTCCCTCCCTTCCTCATGCTACTCCCTCCCTTCCTCATGCTACTCCCTCCCTTCCTCATGCTAATCCTTCCCTGTCTCTCCGTCTGTCCGTCATGCTACTCCCTCCCTTCCTTTTGCTAATCCCTCCCTTCTTCATGCTACTCCCTCCCTGTCTCTCCTTCTGTCCATCATGCTACACCCTCCCTGTCTCTCCTTCTGTCCATCATGCCCTCCCTTCCTCATGCTACTCCCTCCCTGTCTCTCCTTCTGTCCACCATGCATCTCCCTCCCTTCCTCATGCTACTCCCTCCCTGTCTCTCCTTCTGTCCGTCATGCTACTCCCTCCCTGTCTCTCCTTCTTTCCGTCATCCTACTCCCTCCCTTCCTCATGCTACTCCCTCCCTTCCTCATGCTACTCCCTCCCTGTCTCTCCTTCTGTCCATCATGCTACTCCCTCCCTTCCTCATGCTACTCCCTCCCTTCCTCATGCTACTCCCTCCCTTCCTCATGCTACTCCCTCCCTGTCTGTCCTACTGTCCGTCATGCTACTCCCTCCCTTCCTCATGCTACTCCCTCCCTGTCTCTCCTTCTGTCCATCATGCTACTCCCTCCCTTCCTCATGCTACTCCCTCCCTTCATCATGCTACAACCCTCCTTTCCTCATGCTACTCCCTCCCTGTCTCTCCTTCTGTCCATCATGCTACTCCCTCCCTGTCTCTCCTTCTGTCCATCATGCTACTCCCTCCCTTCCTCATGCTACTCCCTCCCTTCCTCATGCTACTCCCTCCCTTCATCATGCTACTCCCTCCCTTCCTCATGCTACTCCCTCCCTGTCTCTCCTTCTGTCCATCATGCTACTCCCTCCCTTCCTCATGCTACTCCCTCCCTGTCTCTCCTTCTGTCCATCATGATACTCCCTCCCTTCCTCATGCTACTCCCTCCCTGTCTCTCCTTCTGTCCGTCATGCTACCCCCTCCCTTCCTCATGCTACTCCATCCCTGTCTCTCCTTCTGTCCGTCATGCTACTCCCTCCCTGTCTCTCCTTCTGTCCATCATGCTACTCCCTCCCTTCCTCATGCTACTCCCTCCCTGTCTCTCCTTCTGTCCGTCTTGCTACTCCCTCCTTTCCTCATGCTACTCCCTCCCTGTCTCTCCTTCTGTCCGTCATGCTACTCCCTCCCTTCCTCATGCTACTCCTTCCCTGTCTCTCCTTCTGTCCGTCATGCTACTCCCTCCCTGTCTCTCCTTCTGTCCATCATGCTACTCCCTCCCTTCCTCATGCTACTCCCACCCTGTCTCTCCTTCTGTCCTTCATGCTACTCCCTCCCTTCCTCATGCTACTCCCTCCCTGTCTCTCCTTCTGTCAATCATGCTACTCCCTCCCTGTCTCTCCTTCTATCCGTCATGCTACTCCCTCCCTTCCTCATGCTACTCCCTCCCCGTCTCTTTCTGTCCGTCATGCTACTCCCTCCCTTCCTCATGCAACTCCCTCCCTTCCTCATGCTACTCCCTCCCTTTCTCATGCTACTCCCTCCCTGTCTCTCCTTCTGTCCGTCATGGTTCTCCCTCCCTGTCTCTCCTTCTGTCCACCATGCTACTCCCTCCCTTCCTCATGCTACTCCCTCCCTGTCTCTCCTTCTGTCCATCATGCTACTCCTTCCCTGTCTCTCCTTCTGTCCATCATGCCCTCCCTTCCTCATGCTACTCCCTCCCTGTCTCTCCTTCTGTCCGTCATGCTACTCCCTCCCTGTCTCTCCTTCTGTCCGTCATCCTACTCCCTCCCTTCCTCATGCTACTCCCTCCCTTCCTCATGCTACTCCCTCCCTGTCTCTCCTTCTGTCCATCATGCTACTCCCTCCCTTCCTCATGCTACTCCCTCCCTTCCTCATGCTACTCCCTCCCTTCCTCATGCTACTCCCTCCCTGTCTCTCCTTCTGTCCATCATGCTACTCCCTCCCTTCCTCATGCTACTCCCTCCCTTCCTCATGCTACTCCCTCCCTGTCTCTCCTTCTGTCCATCATGCTACTCCCTCCCTTCCTCATGCTACTCCCTCCCTGTCTCTCCTTCTGTCCGTCATGCAACGCCCTCCCTTCCTCATGCTACTCCCTCCCTGTCTCTCCTTCTGTCCGTCATGCTACTCACTCCCTGTCTCTCCTTCTGTCCATCATGCTACTCCCTCCCGTCCTCATGCTACTCCCTCCCTGTCTCTCCTTCTGTCCGTCATGCTACTCCCTCCCTTCCTCATGCTACTCCCTCCCTTCCTCATGGTACTCCCTCCCTGTCTCTCCTTCTGTCCGTCATGCTACACCCTCCCTTCCTCATGCTACTCCCTCCCTGTCTCTCCTTCTGTCCACCATGCTACTCCCTCCCTGTCTCTCCTTCTGTCCGTCATGCTACTCCCTCCCTTCCTCATGCTACTCCCTCCCTGTCTCTCATTCTGTCCATCATGCTACTCCCTCCCTCATGCTACTCCCTCCCTGTCTCTCCTTCTGTCCGTCATGTTACTCCCTCCCTTCCTCATGCTACTCCCTCCCTGTCTCTCCTTCTGTCCGTCATGCTACTCCCTCCCTTCCTCATGCTACTCCCTCCCTATCTCTCCTTCTGTCCGTCATGCTACCCCCTCCCTTCCTCATGCTACTCCCTCCCTGTCTCTCCTTCTGTCCATCATGCTACTCCCTCCCTTCCTCATGCTACTCCATGCCTGTCTCTCCTTCTGTCCGTCATGCTACTCCCTCCCTTCCTCATGCTACTCCCTCCCTGTCTCTCCTTCTGTCTATCATGCTACTCCCTCCCTTCCTCATGCTACTCCCTCCCTTCCTCATGCTACTCCCTCCCTTCCTCATGCTACTCCTTCCCTGTCTCTCCGTCTGTCCGTCATGCTACTCCCTCCCTGTCTCTCCTTCTGTCCATCATGCTACTCCTTCCCTCATGCTACTCCCTCCCTGTCTCTCCTTCTGTCCATCATGCTACTCCCTCCCTTCCTCATGCTACTCCCTCCCTTCCTCATGCTACTCCCTCCCTGTCTCTCCTTCTGTCCATCATGCTACTCCCTCCCTTCCTCATGCTACTCCCTCCCTGTCTCTCCTTCTGTCCGTCATGCTACTCCCTCCCTTCCTCATGCTACTCCCTCCCTTCCTCATGCTCCTTCCTCCCTAAGATGCAATCCGTAATTTCGATTAATATATTGATGAGCAAGCTAGGACGGAACGTAGTCAATATAACTATTTGTTCAGCACTTTTGAAATGTACAGCGACAGAATTCAGAACATGGGCCGTTCTTACAGTATTCTCTCTGTACACCATGTCAGAACTGTGGGATAAATAAAGGGTGCATATAAACAGACTATAAATATTTGAATATTTGAGGACATTTCTCTAAAACAGGCTATAGGCTACATGTACACCACCAAGTCAGAACAGTAGGCTAAGTTATGAGGGAAAAGGGACCAAATTATTAGGGTGAGGTAGATGGGCTACTACACTACTAACTTATTACACAACATACACGTGGTATTACTTTCTTAACTACAATATACATATCTCCCTGGCATATTACATAATTTATGCAGCAGCATACAATACATTTTTTGACTCAACTTGTTGTGCTATGTTCACTTGAACAGGAAGGTGGCGTGGGGGTCCTTCGTGGGCAAATTTTCTGGCATTCTCTGGGAACTCAGAAAAAACAAGGTCGAATCATTTCGTCAGTGATCTTCAGGTCGGAGCTCTGGAAAGAAGCCCGAGTTCCCAACTTGAAATTCTTAGTTAGATGACCGTTCAAAACTTATTTTCCCAGTCCGAGCTCATTTATTTCAAAGTTCCCCGTTGTCTTGAATTCACTGAAGTCTGAGATTTCCCAGTTCCGAGTTTCCAATTGTTTTGAACGGGGCAGAAGTCATTCTGGATAGACAGCTTGGCCAATGTTGAATGTTTATAATTTTAAGCTTGGAAAAGAGACCTTTAAACCCAGACTTGGACCACACACCCACTCCACTGAGTAGCAGGCTAGTGATTGATTTGCAATGCTTGTAGTTAATCACGGATTCCTTCCAAACACTCATTGTTGAATATGCGATTTCCAACTTGTTGTGTAATGTATAATCTATAATTTTTCTTCATCATTTCTCTTCATATGACAAAGATTGAAAAGGATTTGCCAGTAGATTGTCACGCCCTGACCTTAGAGAGACGTTTTATGTCTCTATTTGGTTAGGTCGGGGTGTGATGTGGGGTGGGCATCCTATTTTTTGTTTTCTAGGTTTCTTTATTTCTATGTTTTGGCCGGGTATGGTTCTCAATCAGGGACAGCTGTCTATCGTTGTCTCTGATTTAGAATCATACTTAGGTAGCCCTTTTTCCCTCCTTTCAGTGTGGGTAGTTAACTTTGTTTGTGGCACCTAGCCCTGTAAGCTTCACGGTAGTTTCTGTCGTTTGTTGTTTTGTTGGCGACATTTTTAAATAAAAGTAAATGTACGCTCACCACGCTGCACTTTGGTCTACTTCCAACGACACCCGTGACATAGATTGTTGACTTGATTCATGATGATGACTTCTAGCTTGCTAGCTAAGATTTTGATAGTATGATGTTGACATGATCATTCCAATCAAAACTACGGTAGATATAACGTGATTTGACTTAATTTTATCTGTGGCCAATGACCTTGAGCCTTCTTGGATGGGCACTTCATATGTAACTATGGCAGCACCCAAGGCGCTTGAATTTTCGAGCTCTCCCAGTAGATTGTGTCCCCATGAGTGACACAATACTGAGACAATCACGGCACTAGAGAACATTACCAAACCTTTCCAGACATATTCAATCTCTCCCTATCCCAGTCTGCTGTCCCCACATGCTTTAAGATGGCTTCCAGTGTTACTGTACCAAAGAATGCAAAGGTAACTGAACTAAATGACTATTGCCCCGTAGCACTCACCTCTGTCATCATGAAGTGCTTTGAGAGACTAGTCAAGAATCATATCACCTTCATCTTACCTGTCACCCTAGACCCAATTCAATTTGCTTACCGCCCCAATAGGTCCACAGACGATGCAATCGCCCCCTCCTGTACTCCCTGTTCACCCATGACTGTGTGGCCATGCACACCACCAACTCAATCATCAAGTTTTCAAATGACAGTAGTAGGCTTGATTACCAACAATGATGAGACAGCCTACAGGGAGGAGGT
This sequence comes from Oncorhynchus mykiss, assembly GCF_057628025.1. Classification (NCBI taxonomy): domain Eukaryota; kingdom Metazoa; phylum Chordata; class Actinopteri; order Salmoniformes; family Salmonidae; genus Oncorhynchus; species Oncorhynchus mykiss. The sequence continues at coordinate 43,139,648 of NC_143050.1, read as the reverse complement.
GAGGGCTCTGGGAGTGTGGTGCCAGGAAAATAACCTCTCACGCCACGTCAACAAAACAAAGGAGATGATTGTGAATTTCAGGAAACAGCAGAGGGAGCACCCCCCCATCAACATCGACAGGACAGCAGTGGAGAAGGTGAAAAGTTTTAAGTTCCTCGACATACCCATCACTGACAAACTGAAATGGTCCACCCACACAGACTACGTGGTGAAGAAGGCGCAACAGTCCCTCTTCAACCTCAAGAGGCTAAATCAATTTGACTTGTCACCTAAAACCCTCACAAACTTTTAAAGATGCACAATCTAGAGCATCCTGTCGGGCTGTTTCACCGCCTGGCATGGCAACTGCAGCGCCCACAATCGCAGAGCAAACTACCTGCCCTCCAAGATACATACAGCACCAGATGTCACAGGAAAGCCAAAAAGATCATCATCCAGAAGGCGAGGTCAGTACAGGTGCATCAATGCTGGGACCGAACAACTGAAAAACATCTTCTATCTCAAAGCCATTGGACTGTTAAATAGCCATCACTAGCACAAAGAGGCTACTGCCTATATACACAAACTTGAAATCATTGGTTACTTTAATATATGGAACACTAGTCACTTTAATAATGTCACTTTAATAATGTTTACATATCTTGCATTACTCATCTCATATGTATATACAGTGCCTTGCGAAAGTATTCGGCCCCCTTGAACTTTGCGACCTTTTGCCATATTTCAGGCTTCAAACATAAAGATATAAAACTGTATTTTTTGTGAAGAATCAACAACAAGTGGGACACAATCATGAAGTGGAACGACATTTATTGGATATTTCAAACTTTTTTAACAAATCAAAAACGGAAAAATTGGGCGTGCAAAATTATTCAGCCCCCTTAAGTTAATACTTTGTAGCGCCACCTTTTGCTGCGATTACAGCTGTAAGTCGCTTGGGGTATGTCTCTATCAGTTTTGCACATCGAGAGACTGAAATCTTTTCCCATTCCTCCTTGCAAAACAGCTCGAGCTCAGTGAGGTTGGATGGAGAGCATTTGTGAACAGCAGTTTTCAGTTCTTTCCACAGATTCTCGATTGGATTCAGGTCTGGACTTTGACTTGGCCATTCTAACACCTGGATATGTTTATTTTTGAACCATTCCATTGTAGATTTTGCTTTATGTTTTGGATCATTGTCTTGTTGGAAGACAAATCTCCGTCCCAGTCTCAGGTCTTTTGCAGACTCCATCAGGTTTTCTTCCAGAATGGTCCTGTATTTGGCTCCATCCATCTTCCCATCAATTTTAACCATCTTCCCTATCCCTGCTGAAGAAAAGCAGGCCCAAACCATGATGCTGCCACCACCATGTTTGACAGTGGGGATGGTGTGTTCAGCTGTGTTGCTTTTACGCCAAACATAACATTTTGCATTGTTGCCAAAAAGTTCAATTTTGGTTTCATCTGACCAGAGCACCTTCTTCCACATGTTTGGTGTGTCTCCCAGGTGGCTTGTGGCAAACTTTAAACAACACTTTTTATGGATATCTTTAAGAAATGGCTTTCTTCTTGCCACTCTTCCATAAAGGCCAGATTTGTGCAATATACGACTTATTGTTGCCCTATGGACAGAGTCTCCCACCTCAGCTGTAGATCTCTGCAGTTCATCCAGAGTGATCATGGGCCTCTTGGCTGCATCTCTGATCAGTCTTCTCCTTGTATGAGCTGAAAGTTTAGAGGGACGGCCAGGTCTTGGTAGATTTGCAGTGGTCTGGTACTCCTTCCATTTCAATATTATCGCTTGCACAGTGCTTCTTGGGATGTTTAAAGCTTGGGAAATCTTTTTGTATCCAAATCCGGCTTTAAACTTCTTCACAACAGTATCTCGGACCTGCCTGGTGTGTTCCTTGTTCTTCATGATGCTCTCTGCGCTTTTAACGGACCTCTGAGACTATCACAGTGCAGGTGCATTTATACGGAGACCTGATTACACACAGGTGGATTGTATTTATCATCATTAGTCATTTAGGTCAACATTGGATCATTCAGAGATCCTCACTGAACTTCTGGAGAGAGTTTGCTGCACTGAAAGTAAAGGGGCTGAATAATTTTGCACGCCCAATTTTTCAGTTTTTGATTTGTTAAAAAAGTTTGAAATATCCAATAAATGTTGTTTCACTTCATGATTGTGTCCCACTTGTTGTTGATTCTTCACAAAAAAAATACAGTTTTATATCTTTATGTTTGAAGCCTGAAATGTCGCAAAGTTCAAGGGGGCCGAATACTTTCGCAAGGCACTGTATTGTAATCTATACTATTCTTCTGTATCGTAGTCCATGCCACTCTGACATTACTCCTCCGTATATTTATATATTCTTAATTCCATTCCATACTTATACACTGCTCAAAAAAGATAAAGGGAACACTAAAATAACACATACTAGATCTGAAGGAATGAAATATTCTTATTAAATACTTTTTACATAGTTGAATGTGCTGACAACAAAATCACAGAAAAATTATCAATGGAAATCAAATTTATCAACCCATGGAGGTCTGGATTTGGAGTCACACTCAACATGAAAGTGGAAAACCACACTACAGGCTGATCCAACTTTGATGTAATGTCCTTAAAACAAGTCAAAATGAGGCTCAGTAGTGTGTGTGGCCTCCACGTGCCTGTATGACCTCCCTACAATGCCTGGGCATGCTCCCGATGAGGTGGCGGATGATCTCCTCAGGGATCTCCTCCCAGACATGGACTAAAGCATCCGCCAACTCCTGGACAGTCTGTGGTGCAACGTGGCGTTGGTGGATGGAGCGAGACATGATGTCCCAGATGTGCTCAATTGGATTCAGGTCTGGGGAACGGGCGGTCCAGTCCATAGCATCAATGTATTCCTCTTGCAGGAACTGCTGACACACTCCAGCCACATGAGGTCTAGCATTGTCTTGCATTAGGAGGAACCCAGGGCCAACCGCACCAGCATATGGTCTCACAAGGGGTCTGAGGATCTCATCTCGGTACCTAATGGCAGTCAGGCTACCTCTGGCGAGCACATGGAGGGCTGTGTGGTCCCCCAAAGAAATGCTACCCCACACCATGACTGACCCACCGCCAAACCGGTCATGCTGGAGGATGTTGCAGGCAGCAGAACGTTCTCCACGGCGTCTCCAGACTCTGTCACGTCTGTCATGTGCTCAGTGTGAACTTGCTTTCATCTGTGAAGAGCACAGGGCGCCAGTGGCGAATTTGCCAATCTTGGTGTTCTCTGGCAAATGCCAAGCGTCCTGCACGGTGTTGGGCTGTGGACGCCGGGCCCTCATACCACCCTCATGGAGTTTGTTTCTGACCGTTTGAGCAGACACATTCACATTTGTGGTCTGCTGGAGGTCATTTTGCAGGGCTCTGGCAGTGCTCCTCCTGCTCCTCCTTGCACAAAGGCGGAGGTAGCGGTCCTGCTGCTGGGTTGTTGCCCTCCTACGGCCTCCTCCACATCTCCTGATGTACTGGCCTGTCTCCTGGTAGCGCCTCCATGCTCTGGACATTACGCTGACAGACACAGCAAACCTTCTGGTCAGACTCCGGAGACGGGCACACCGTGCACCACTCCCTAGCATTCTTCTTGCCAATGTCCAGTCTCTTGACAACAAGGTTGATGAAATCCGAGCAAGGGTAGCATTCCAGAGGGACATCAGAGACTGTAACGTTCTGTGCTTCACGGAAACGTGGCTCACTGGAGAGACGCTATCCGAGGCAGTGCAGCCAACGGGTTTCTCCACGCATCGCGCAGACAAAAACAAACATCTTTCTGGTAAGAAGAGGGGCGGGGGCTAGCCTTATGGCTAACGTGACATGGTGTGATGAAAGAAACATACAGGAACTCAAATCCTTCTGTTCACCTGATTTAGAATTCCTCACAATCAAATGTAGACCGCATTATCTACCAAGAGAATTCTCTTCGATTATAATCACAGCCGTATATATCCCCCCCAAGCAGACACATCGATGGCTCTGAATGAACTTTATTTGACTCTTTGCAAACTGGAAACCATTTATCCGGAGGCTGCATTCATTGTAGCTGGGGATTTTAACAAGGCTAATCTGAAAACAAGACTCCCTAAATTTTATCAGCATATCGATTGCGCAACCAGGGGTGGAAAGACCTTGGATCATTGTTACTCTAACTTCCGCGACGCATATAAGGCCCTGCCCCGCCCCCCTTTCGGAAAAGCTGACCACGACTCCATTTTGTTGATCCCTGCCTACAGACAGAAACTAAAACAAGAGGCTCCCACGCTGAGGTCTGTCCAACGCTGGTCCGACCATCACGTGGACTGGGACATGTTTCGTATTGCGTCAGACAACAACATTGACGAATACGCTGATTCGGTGTGCGAGTTCATTAGAACGTGCGTTGAAGATGTCGTTCCCATAGCAACAATTAAAACATTCCCTAACCAGAAACCGTGGATTGATGGCAGCATTCGCGTGAAACTGAAAGCGCGAACCACTGCTTTTAATCAGGGCAAGGTGTCTGGTAACATGACCGAATACAAACAGTGCAGCTATTCCCTCCGCAAGGCTATCAAACAAGCTAAGAGTCAGTACAGAGACAAAGTAGAATCTCAATTCAACGGCTCAGACACAAGAGGCATGTGGCAGGGTCTACAGTCAATCACGGACTACAGGAAGAAATCCAGCCCAGTCACGGACCAGGATGTCCTGCTCCCAGGAAGACTAAATAACTTTTTTGCCCGCTTTGAGGACAATACAGTGCCACTGACACGGCCTGCAACGAAAACATGCGGCCTCTCATTCGCTGCAGCCGAGGTGAGTAAGACATTTAAACGTGTTAACCCTCGCAAGGCTGCAGGCCCAGACGGCATCCCCAGCCTCGCCCTCAGAGCATGCGCAGACCAGCTGGCCGGTGTGTTTACGGACATATTCAATCAATCCCTATACCAGTCTGCTGATCCCACATGCTTCAAGAGGGCCACCATTGTTCCTGTTCCCAAGAAAGCTAAGGTAACTGAGCTAAACGACTACCGCCCCGTAGCACTCACTTCCGTCATCATGAAGTGCTTTGAGAGACTAGTCAAGGACCATATCACCTCCACCCTACCTGACACCCTAGACCCACTCCAATTTGCTTACCGCCCAAATAGGTCCACAGACGATGCAATCTCAACCACACTGCAAACTGCCCTAACCCATCTGGACAAGAGGAATACCTATGTGAGAATGCTGTTCATCGACTACAGCTCGGCATTCAACACCATAGTACCCTCCAAGCTCGTCATCAAGCTCGAGACCCTGGGTCTCGACCCCGCCCTGTGCAACTGGGTACTGGACTTCCTGATGGGCCGCCCCCAGGTGGTGAGGGTAGGCAACAACATCTCCTCCCCGCTGATCCTCAACACTGGGGCCCCACAAGGGTGCGTTCTGAGCCCTCTCCTGTACTCCCTGTTCACCCACGACTGCGTGGCCACGCACGCCTCCAACTCAATCATCAAGTTTGCGGACGACACAACAGAGGTAGGCTTGATTACCAACAACGACGAGACGGCCTACAGGGAGGAGGTGAGGGCCCTCGGAGTGTGGTGTCAGGAAAATAACCTCACACTCAACGTCAACAAAACTAAGGAGATGATTGTGGACTTCAGGAAACAGCAGAGGGAACACCCCCCTATCCACATCGATGGAACAGTAGTGGAGAGGGTAGCAAGTTTTAAGTTCCTCGGCATACACATCACAGACAAACTGAATTGGTCCACTCACACAGACAGCATTGTGAAGAAGGCGCAGCAGCGCCTCTTCAACCTCAGGAGGCTGAAGAAATTCGGCTTGTCACCAAAAGCACTCACAAACTTCTACAGATGCACAATCGAGAGCATCCTGGCGGGCTGTATCACCGCCTGGTACGGCAACTGCTCCGCCCTCAACCGTAAGGCTCTCCAGAGGGTAGTGAGGTCTGCACAACGCATCACCGGGGGCAAACTACCTGCCCTCCAGGACACCTACACCACCTGATGTCACAGGAAGGCCATAAAGATCATCAAGGACATCAAGCACCCGAGCCACTGCCTGTTCACCCCGCTATCATCCAGAAGGCGAGGTCAGTACAGGTGCATCAAAGCTGGGACCGAGAGACTGAAAAACAGCTTCTATCTCAAGGCCATCAGACTGTTAAACAGCCACCACTAACATTGAGTGGCTGCTGCCAACACACTGACACTGACTCAACTCCAGCCACTTTAATAATGGGAATTGATGGGAAATGATGTAAAATATATCACTAGCCACTTTAAACAATGCTACCTTATATAATGTTACTTACCCTACATTATTCATCTCATATGCATACGTATATACTGTACTCTATATCATCGACTGTATCCTTATGTAATACATGTATCACTAGCCACTTTAACTATGCCACTTTGTTTACATACTCATCTCATTTGTATATACTGTACTCGATACCATCTACTGTATCTTGCCTATGCTGCTCTGTACCATCACTCATTCATATATCCTTATGTACATATTCTTTATCCCCTTACACTGTGTACAAGACAGTAGTTTTGGAATTGTTAGTTAGATTACTTGTTATTACTGCATTGTTGGAACTAGAAGCACAAGCATTTCGCTACACTCGCATTAACATCTGCTAACCATGAGTATGTGACAAATAAAATTTGATTTGATTTGATTTGATTTGATTTGCCATAGCTCGCATTGATGTGCCATCCTGGATGAGCTGCACTACCTGAGCCACTTGTGTGGGTTGTAGACTCTGTCTCATGCTACCACTAGAGTGAAAGCACTGCCAGCATTCAAAAGTGACCAAAACATCAGCCAGGAAGCATAGGAACTGAGAAGTGGTCTGTGGTCACCACCTGCAGAACCACTCCTTTATTGGGGGTGTCTTGCTAATTGCCTATAATTTCCACCTGTTGTCTATTCCATTTGCACAACAGCATGTGAAATGTATTGTCAATCAGTGTTGCTTCCTAAGTGGACAGTTTGATTTCACAGAAGTGTGATTGACTTGGAGTTACATTGTGTTGTTTAAGTGTTCCCTTTATTTTTTTGAGCAGTGTATTTGTTTGTATTGGATATTTGTTGTGAAATTGTTAGATATTACTTATTAGATATTACTTATTAGATATTGCTCCACTGTCGGAATTAGAAACTCAAGCATTTCACTACATCCGCAATAACATATGCTAAACACGTGTATGTAACCAATACAATTGGATTTGATTTGATTTTATCATGCTGACATCAATGCAAATGCAATCGAAAATTCAATTGAACACTCAATGAGAGCTCATGTTGCGCAACATTTCTATAGGTTGTACAATGGAGTAAGTTTTCACGGCCTCTGTTAAAAATAGGATCCCATCAGCTTTCTACAGACTAGGCCTACTATATTTATTTCTAACCTTTCCTAATATTTAGCACACATTGCTTCACTTCACAACCAGAGTAGCCTACCTGCCATGAAAATAAACAGAAGAAAAAGCATTCTCCATTCGCTATTTAATTGCCTATGGATTACATATGTTTTTCCCCTGCCCCTGTTCCAACAGGGGCATGATAATGGCCCATTCTAAATAAAACACGCATTTTATGCATATATTATTTAGTATATCGTATGTAAAGACAATATTAAATTGTAGAATAGTCTGATCGGTGACAATATTATCACCTGTGAATGATGTATTATCACTTTTGAATGACGCCCAGCATGGGTAGTGTGACTTTTTCAAATTATAGTCGCAAACATCATGTAGCCTAACCCATAAGCTTATATGTTTTGATAAGGTTTGTATCACAACTAAAGTGTCCAAAAAACTCCAAAAGTAGTATTTATGGCCTAGCACCCCTGGAACACGGTTGGATAGCACATAGCCAACAGAGTGTAGTGAAACATGTGTTCTAATAAGCCCAGTCATATGAAAACAGTTTTGACTGGCCATTATTTCTAAGATGATCCCAGCTTTCTCGTGCTGCTATATTTAGTAGGCGGCGCATGAGTTTCAAGTTTGGGAAAGCTAATTTTCACCTTTATAATAAATTGTTCCATGCATTTGCAGACTTATGTGAGACAGCCTATTATTTGTAATGTGATGAGTAGATTGGATAGTCATAATTTAGGCCAATAATGTAACTGAATTACTGTTTGCAAAAAAGACAGTTCAATGCATGGCTGAGTGTGTATAGTGTAGAGTAGCCAGCCTATGCGCATAGGCATTGGCAGATTTAAGTATAGGCCATAAAGTATAGATTTAAGTATAGGCCATATAATAGGCCTAAGAGAAGGGGGGACTCAAATACAATATGACTTCCATCTAAACTGGACGAGAAAATGATTGTCTATTATAACACATTTTTTAGTAGCACTCACCCAACAATGATAAATAGTGAATGTGAACAGTGCTCACTCACCGGGGATATTGCATGGAGATATTGCAGATGCTCTCCGCTGATGTCAATAAAATAGGCTATACTGTTGAGCACTCAATTTAGTTGAGAATTTTGATAACAAAAATGCATTTTTTTCATTGTATTTTCTTTATAGCAATAACTATTTGCTTTCCAAACTATGTTTCCTGCTATTGTATTTTGAAATATTGTGATATGCCTGGTTTGGCATCTTTACTTTTCACAGACAGTTGCAACTCAACAATAATCTGCCCAAATTGCACGTTTTGCATTTCCTTCCACTGTAGGCAATGCATATAAAAAGTGTTTAAAAGTGTTTAAAAGCTAATGACCCTCTATGGCCAAATTATGCTTTAGTAGACTATTTTGAATGATTTTAGGTATTTCTATACAGACAGGAGTAGGCTTATTTGGCTATATCATTTTGCCACTTTAATTGAATTTACTTTAGGGAAAGCTTCCTCTAGCCTTATAGGCATGCCACACATAACCTCCATTCGGTATTTGAGTGCAGGCTACAGATTACGTTTCATTTTGCGGGCCATTCTAAATAAAAAATAATGCCACACATATATTACCAGGCTATACTGCATTTGTAGGCTATATTAAATAGATTTATTCTAATGTTTAAAATGTGGATATTCTAAAGGTCTGTATCAGTGGCTTGTAGGCTGTTGGAGGAAGTCAGGAGAAGCTAAACATGTTTATGTTAATTCATTGTTAATTACCTTAAGACCGGCAGTTATTTGCATGACAATCACCTGCTGACAAATTTAATGATGCCATAGCCCTAGGTGTCACTGGTGCCACTAACTATTGGTGGCACCATCCAATCATGTGGTCAGATCCAAATCATGAGTAATCATTTTGTAAAATAGCCTAATTCCCAGTTTAATAAATAGACTGCTGAGGTATTCAAGAAATAAGTTGTTTAATTTAACATCCAAGCAGGAATGAATGCATGATTCAGGATATTTTGATGTGCATCCTAATCCAGTGATTGTCATGAATTTTGGGTTGACTATATAGCATCTGAAACGTTTGGGCTACAAACAGTGGTGAGAAGGTGACAACGGTTGGTGTGATTATTCGCAAATGGAAGAAACACAAAAGAACTGTCAATCTCCCTCTGCCTGGGGCTCCATGCAAGATCTCACCTCGTGGAGTTGCAATGATCATGAGAATGGTGAGGAATCAGCCCAGAACTACACGGGAGGATCTTGTCAATAATCTCAAGGCAGCTGGGACCATAGTCACCAAGAAAACAATTGGTAACACACTAAGCTGTGAGGGACTGAAATCCTGCAGTGCCCACAAGGTCCCCCTGCTCAGGAAAGCACATATACAGTGTGGCAAAAAAGTATTTAGAGAGGCCTCTCTCATCTTTTTAAGTGGGAGAACTTGCACAATTGGTGGCTGACTAAATACTTTTTTGCCCCACTGTACATGCCCGTCTGAAGTTTGCCAATGAACATCTGAAGGATTCAGAGGACAACTGGGTGAAAGTGTTATGGTCAGATGAGACCAAAATTGAGCTCTTTGGCATCAACTCAACTCGCCGTGTTTGGAGGAGAAGGAATGCTGCCTATGACCCAAGAACACTATTCCCACCGTCAAACATGGAGGTGGAAACATTATGCTTTGGGGGTGTTTTTCTGCTAAGGGGACAGGACAACTTCACCTCATCAAAGGGACGATGGACGAGGCCATGTACCATCAAATCTTGGGTGAGAACCTCCCCTCAGCCAGGGCATTGAAAATGGGTCGTGGATGGATATTCCAGCATGACAATGACCCAAAACACACGGCCAAGGCAAAAAAGGAGTGGCTCAAGAAAAAGCACATTAAGGTCCTGGAGTGGCCTAGCATTGGCAAACATTATATTAAGTAGCATTGTTTAAAGTGGCTAGTGTTATATTTTACATCGATTCCCATTATTAAAGTGGCTGGAGTTGAGTCAGTGTGTTGGCAGCAGCCACTCAATGTTAGTGGTGGCTGTTAAACAGTCTGATGGCCTTGAGATAGAAGCTGTTTTTCAGTCTCTCGGTCCCAGCTTTGATGCACCTGTACTGACCTCGCCTTCTGGATGATAGCGGGGTGAACAGGCAGTGGCTCGGGTGGTTGTTGTCCTTGATGATCTTTATGGCCTTCCTGTGACATCAGGTGGTGTAGGTGTCCTGGAGGGCAGGTAGTTTGCCTCCGGTGATGCGTTGTGCAGACTTTACTACCCTTTGGAGAGCCTTACGGTTGTGGGCGGAGCAGTTGCCGTACCAGGCGGTGATACAGCCCGCCAGGATGCTCTCGATTGTGCATCTGTAGAAGTTTGTGAGTGCTTTTGGTGACAAGCCAAATTTCTTCAGCCTCCTGAGGTTCAAGAGGCGCTGCTGCGCCTTCTTCACGATGCTGTCTGTGTGGATAGACCAATTCAGTTTGTCTGTGATGTGTACGCCGAGGAACTTAAAACTTACTACCCTCTCCACTACTGTTCCATAGATGTGGATAGGGGGGTGTTCCCTCTGCTGTTTCCTGAAGTCCACAATCATCTCCTTAGTTTTGCTGACGTTGAGTGTGAGGTTATTTTCCTGACACCACACTCCGAGGGCCCTCACCTCCTCCCTGTAGGCCGTCTCGTCGTTGTTGGTAATCAAGCCTACCTCTGTTGTGTCGTCCGCAAACTTGATGATTGAGATGGAGGCGTGCGTGGCCACGCAGTCGTGGGTGAACAGGGAGTACAGGAGAGGGCTCAGAACGCACCCTTGTGGGGCCCCAGTGTTGAGGATCAGCGGGGTGGAGATGTTGTTACCTACCCTCACCACCTGGGGGCGGCCCGTCAGGAAGTCCAGTACCCAGCTGCACAGGGCGGGGTCGAGACCCAGGGTCTCGAGCTAGATGACGAGTTTGGAGGGTACTATGGTGTTAAATGCTGAGCTGTAGTCGATGAACAGCATTCTCACATAGGTATTCCTCTTGTCCAGATGGGTTAGGGCAGTGTGCAGTGTGGTTGAGATTGCATCGTCTGTGGACCTATTTGGGCGGTAAGCAAATTGGAGTGGGTCTAGGGTGTCAGGTAGGGTGAAGGTGATATGGTCCTTGACTAGTCTCTCAAAGCACTTCATGATGATGGAAGTGAGTGCTACGGGGCGGTAGTCGTTTAGCTCAGTTACCTTAGCTTTCTTGGGAACAGGAACAATGGTGGCCCTCTTGAAGCATGTGGGAACAGCAGACTGGGATAGGGATTGATTGAATATGTCCGTAAACACACCAGCCAGCTGGTCTGCGCATGCTCTGAGGGCGCGGCTGGGGATGCCGAGGAGAGTCCGCGTGGCACTGTATTGTCCTCAAAGCGGGCAAAAAAGTTATTTAGTCTGCCTGGGAGCAAGGCATCCTGGCATCCTGACTGGGCTGGTTTTCTTTTTGTAATCCGTGATTGACTGTAGACCCTGCCACATACCTCTTCTGTCTGAGCCGTTGAATTGCGATTCTACTTTGTCTCTATATTGACGCTTAGCTTGTTTGATTGCCTTGCGGAGGGAATAGCTACACTGTTTGTATTCGGTCATGTTTCCGGTCACCTTGCCCTGATTAAAAGCAGTGGTTCGAGCTTTCAGTTTCACGTGAATGCTGCCATCAATCCACGGTTTCTGGTGTGGGAATGTTTTAATCGTTGCTATGGGAACGACATCAACGCATGTTCTAATGAACTCCCAGTCCACGTGATGGAAGCAGTCTTGGAGTATGGAATCAGATTGGTCGGACCAGCGTTGAACAGACCTCAGCGTGGGAGCTTCTTGTTTTAGTTTCTGTTTGTAGGCAGGGAGCAACAAAATTGAGTAAAATACGCAATGAAAAAAAAAACAGTAAACATTACACTCACAAAAGTTCTAGAAAAAGACATTTCAAATGTCATATGATGTCTATATACAGTGTTATAAGGATGTGCAAATAGTTATAAATAAATAAACAGAAATATAGGATGTGTCACGTTCTGACCATCGTTCGTGTGTGTTTTCCTTGTTTTAGTGTTGGTCAGGACGTGAGCTGGGTGGGCATTCTATGTTGTGTGTCTGGTTTGTCTATTTCTATGTTTGGCCTGATATGGTTCTCAATCAGAGGCAGGTGTTAGTCATTGTCTCTGATTGGGAACCATATTTGGTAGCTCCCCACATCAGGCTTCCTGTACGTGTCCTCGGCCCAGTACCACCAGTGCCAACACCTCGCATCAGGCCTACAGTGCGCCCCGCCTGTCCAGCGCTGCCGGAGCTTTCCTCCTCTCCAGCGCTGCCGGAGTCTCCCGCCTGTCCGGCACTGTCAGAGCTTCAGCCCCTCATTCCAGAGGCGCCAGAGCCCCTCATTCCAGAGGCGCCAGAGCCCCTCATTCCAGAGGCGCCAGAGCCCCTCATTCAAGAGGCGCCAGAGCCCCTCAGTCCAGCGCTGCCAGAGCCTTCCTCTCCAGCGTTGCCGGAGCTACCTGTCTGCACAGCGCCCCCTGAGCTACCCGTCTGCCCAGCGCCGCCTGAACTACCCGTCTGCCCAGCGCCATGTCTGCCCAGCGCCGCCAGTACCGCCAGTCTGCCCAGCGCCGCCAGTGCCGCCAGTCTGCCCAGCGCCGCCAGTGCCGCCAGTCTGCCCAGCGCCGCCAGTGCCGCCAGTCTGCCCAGCGCCGCCTGAACTACCCGTCTGCCCAGCGCCATGTCTGCCCAGCGCCGCCATTACCGCCAGTCTGCCCAGCGCCGCCAGTGCCGCCAGTCTGCCCAGCGCCGCCAGTGCCGCCAGTCTGCCCAGCGCCGCCAGTGCCGCCAGTCTGCCCAGCGCCGCCAGTGCCGCCAGTCTGCCCAGCGCCGCCAGTCTGCCTAGCGCCGCCAGTGCCGGCAGCCTGCCCAGCGCCGCCAGTGCCGCCAGTCTGCCCAGCGCCGCCAGTGCCGCCAGTCTGCAAGGAGCCGCCAGTGCCGCCAGTCAGCCAGGAGCCGCCAGTCAGCCAGGAGCCGCCAGTGCCGCCAGTCAGCCAGGAGCCGCCAGTGCCGCCAGTCTGCAAGGAGCCGCCAGTCAGCCAGGATCCGCCAGAGCCGCCAGTCTGCCAGGATCAGTTCGATCTGCCAGTCAGCCAGGATCCGCCAGTCTGCCAGGATCCGCCAGTCAGCCAGGATCCGCCAGTCTGCCAGGATCCGTCAGTCTGCCAGGATCCGCCATTCAGCCAGGATCCGCCATTCAGCCAGGATCCGCCACAGCTGTCAGTCAGCCAGGATCCGCCAGTCTGCCAGGATCTGCCGGAACCACCAGCCAGCCAGGATCTGCTAGATCCATCAACCTGCCTGAGCTTCCTCTCAGTCCCGAGCTTCCTCTCAGTCCCGAGCTTCCCCTCAGTCCCGAGCTTCCCCTCAGGCCCGAGCTACCCCTCAGTCCCGAGCTACCCCTCAGTCCCGAGCTACCCCTCAGCCCTGCACAGCGCCCCCTGAGCTACCCGTCTGCCCAGCGCTATCAGAGTCGCCAGTCTGCCCAGCGCCGCCTGAACTACCCGTCTGCCCAGCGCCATGTCTGCCCAGCGCCGCCAGTACCGCCAGTCTGCCCAGCGCCGCCAGTGCCGCCAGTCTGCCCAGCGCCGCCAGTGCCGCCAGTCTGCCCAGCGCCGCCAGTGCCGCCAGTCTGCCCAGCGCCGCCTGAACTACCCGTCTGCCCAGCGCCATGTCTGCCCAGCGCCGCCAGTACCGCCAGTCTGCCCAGCGCCGCCAGTGCCGCCAGTCTGCCCAGCGCCGCCAGTGCCGCCAGTCTGCCCAGCGCCGCCAGTGCCGCCAGTCTGCCCAGCGCCGCCAGTGCCGGCAGTCTGCCCAGCGCCGCCAGTCTGCCCAGCGCCGCCAGTGCCGCCAGTCTGCAAGGAGCCGCCAGTGCCGCCAGTCAGCCAGGAGCCGCCAGTCAGCCAGGAGCCGCCAGTGCCACCAGTCAGCCAGGAGCCGCCAGTGCCGCCAGTCTGCAAGGAGCCGCCAGTCAGCCAGGATCCGCCAGAGCCGCCAGTCTGCCAGGATCAGTTCGATCTGCCAGTCAGCCAGGATCCGCCAGTCTGCCAGGATCCGCCAGTCAGCCAGGATCCGCCAGTCTGCCAGGATCCGTCAGTCTGCCAGGATCCGCCATTCAGCCAGGATCCGCCATTCAGCCAGGATCCACCAGAGCCGTCAGTCAGCCAGGATCCGCCAGTCTGCCAGGATCTGCCGGAACCACCAGCCAGCCAGGATCTGCTAGATCCATCAACCTGCCTGAGCTTCCTCTCAGTCCCGAGCTTCCTCTCAGTCCCGAGCTTCCCCTCAGTCCCGAGCTTCCCCTCAGGCCCGAGCTACCCCTCAGTCCCGAGCTACCCCTCAGTCCCGAGCTACCCCTCAGTCCGGAGCTGCCCCTCAGTCCAGTGGGGCCCGTTGTTAGGTTTCCTAGGCCAAGGTTAGCGGTGAGGGTCGCCACTCAAGGGACGCTAAGGAGGTGGACTAAGACAATTATGGAGTGGGGTCCACGTCCAGCGCCAGAGCCGCCACCGCGGAGAGATGCCCACCCAGACCCTCCCCTATAGGTTTAGGTTGTGCGTTCGGAGTCCGCACCTTGGGGGGGGGGGGGTGGGGGGGGTACTGTCACGTTCTGACCATCGTTCATGTGTGTTTTCCTTGTTTTAGTGTTGGTCAGGACGTGAGCTGGGTGGGCATTCTATGTTGTGTGTCTGGTTTGTCTATTTCTATGTTTGGCCTGATATGGTTCTCAATCAGAGGCAGGTGTTAGTCATTGTCTCTGATTGGGAACCATATTTAGGTAGCCTGTTTTGTGTTGGGTTTTGTGGGTGATTGTTCCTGTCTCTGTGTTTGCACCAGAAAGGACTGTTTAGGTTTTCGCACATTTATTGTTTTGTTAGTTATTTAATGTATTAAAGAACATGAATAACCACCACGCTGCATTTTGGGCCGCCTCTCTTTCCCCAGAAGAAAACCGTTACAGGATGTATTTACAATGGTGTTTGTTCTTCACTGGTTGTCCTTTTTTATTTATTTTTTTTTTTTTTTTTTTACAATTTAACAATCAGCAAAATATGACACAGATATTGCCCCGTTATTCCTTCCACCTACACAAAACACCATGCTACATGGCAGCACATCGTACAAAACGCTTCCCCCCAACACATGAACACCCCCCTCCCTCCCCTCTACGGGTATTAGCTTCACTTATTATCAACAAAAAAAGAACAGAATGACCTTCACATGCAATGCTAGAAAATAAATTATTCAATATAGAAAAAATAATAATTATAATAAATTAATAAAGAAAGTAATAATGAGGCTGCTAAGGTGACCACTCTAGAAACTACTGAAAGTCACATCAGTAAATTCAAAGGGCTTTGTAAATTGTACATTTTTTCAGATGGAATATAGGAAGATAGTTCTTTTAGCCACATCTGCTTGCTTGGCGGAGTGTCACTCTTCCATATAATAGCTGTGCATTTATTGCAATGACTGCCAATTTAATGAATCTGGTTTTGCTACCAATGTTAACAGATTTTCTTTTATTTTTAATTAATTTCATTTTATTTCACCTTTATTTAACCAGGTAGGCTAGTTGAGAACAAGTTCTCATTTACAACTGCGCCCTGGCCAAGATAAAGCATAGCAGTGTGAACAGACAACACAGAGTTACAAATGGAGTAAACAATTAACAAGTCAATAACACAGTAGAAAAAAGGAGAGTCTATATACATTGTGTGCAAAAGGCATGAGGAGGTAGGCGAATAATTACAATTTTGCAGATTAACACTGGAGTGATAAATGATCAGATGGTCATGTACAGGTAGAGATATTGGTGTGCAAAAGAGCAGAAAAGTAAATAAATATAAACAGTATGGGAATGAGGTAGGTGAAAATGGGTGGGCTATTTACCAATAGACTATGTACAGCTGCAGCGATCGGTTAGCTGCTCAGATAGCAGATGTTTGAAGTTGGTGAGGGAGATAAAAGTCTCCAACTTCAGTGATTTTTGCAATTCGTTCCAGTCACAGGCAGCAGAGAACTGGAACGAAAGGCGGCCAAATGAGGTGTTGGCTTTAGGGATGATCAGTGAGATACACCTGCTGGAGCGCGTGTTACGGGTGGGTGTTGCCATCGTGACCAGTGGACTGAGATAAGGTGGAGCTTTACCTAGCATGGACTTGTAGATGACCTGGAGCCAGTGGGTCTGGCGACGAATATGTAGCGAGGGCCAGCCGACTAGAGCATACAGGTCGCAGTGGTGGGTGGTATAAGGTGCTTTAGTGACAAAACGGGTGGCACTGTGATAAACTGCATCCAGTTTGCTGAGTAGAGTGTTGGAAGCAATTTTGTAGATGACATCGCCGAAGTCGAGGATCGGTAGGATAGTCAGTTTTACTAGGGTAAGTTTGGCGGCGTGAGTGAAGGAGGCTTTGTTGCGGAATAGAAAGCCGACTCTAGATTTAGATTTTCGATTGGAGATGTTTGATATGAGTCTGGAAGGAGAATTTACAGTCTAGCCAGACACCTAGGTACTTATAGATGTCCACATATTCAAGGTCAGAACCATCCAGGGTGGTGATGCTAGTCAGGCGTGCGGGTGCAGGCAGCGAACGGTTGAAAAGCATGCATTTGGTTTTACTAGCGTTTAAGAGCAGTTGGAGGCCACGGAAGGAGTGTTGTATGGCATTGAAGCTTGTTTGGAGGTTAGATAGCACACGGGCCGGAAGTATATAGAATGGTGTCGTCTGCGTAGAGGTGGATCAGGGCATCGCCCGCAGCAAGAGCAACATCATTGATATATACAGAGAAAAGAGTCGGCCCGAGAATTGAACCCTGTGGCACCCCCATAGAGACTGCCAGAGGACCGGACAGCATGCCCTCCGATTTGACACACTGAACTCTGTCTGCAAAGTAGTTGGTGAACCAGGCAAGGCAGTCATCAGAAAAACCGAGGCTACTGAGTCTGCCGATAAGAATATGGTGATTGACAGAGTCGAAAGCCTTGGCAAGGTCGATGAAGACGGCTGCACAGTACTGTCTTTTATCGATGGCGGTTATGATATCGTTTAGTACCTTGAGCGTGGCTGAGGTGCACCCGTGACCGGCTCGGAAACCAGATTGCACAGCGGAGAAGGTACGGTTGTTGACTTGTCTTTTGAAGACCTTAGATAGGCAGGGCAGGATGGATATAGGTCTGTAACAGTTTGGGTCCAGGGTGTCTCCCCCTTTGAAGAGGGGATCCTTGGGGATCTCAGACGATATGAAAGAGAGGTTGAACAAGCTGGTAATAAGGGTTGCGACAATGGCGGCGGATAGTTTCAGAAATAGAGGGTCCAGATTGTCAAGCCCAGCTGATTTGTACAGGTCCAGGTTTTGCAGCTCTTTCAGAACATCTGCTATCTGGATTTGGGTAAAGGAGAACCTGGAGAGGCTTGGGCGAGTAGCTGCGGGGGGGGCGGAGCTGTTGGCCGAGGTTGGAGTAGCCAGGCGGAAGGCATGGCCAGCCGTTGAGAAATGCTTGTTGAAGTTTTCGATAATCATGGATTTATCAGTGGTGACCGTGTTACCTAGCCTCAGTGCAGTGGGCAGCTGGGAGGAGGTGCTCTTGTTCTCCATGGACTTCACAGTGTCCCAGAACTTTTTGGAGTTGGAGCTACAGGATGCAAATTTCTGCCTGAAGAAGCTGGCCTTAGCTTTCCTGACTGACTGCGTGTATTGGTTCCTGACTTCCCTGAACAGTTGCATATCGCGGGGACTATTTGATGCTATTGCAGTCCGCCACAGGATGTTTTTGTGCTGGTCGAGGGCAGTCAGGTCTGGAGTGAACCAAGGGCTATATCTGTTCTTAGTTCTGCATTTTTTGAACGGAGCATACTTATCTAAAATGGTGAGGAAGTTACTTTTAAAGAATGACCAGGCATCCTCAACTGACGGGATGAGGTCAATGTCCTTCCAGGATACCCGGGCCAGGTCGATTAGAAAGGCCTGCTCACAGAAGTGTTTTAGGGAGCGTTTGACAGTGATGAGGGGTGGTCGTTTGACTGCGGCTCCGTAGCGGATACAGGCAATGAAGCAGTGATCGCTGAGATCCTGGTTGAAGACAGCGGAGGTGTATTTGGAGGGCCAGTTGGTCAGGATGACGTCTATGAGGGTTCCCTTGTTTACAGATTTAGGGTTGTACCTGGTGGGTTCCTTGATGATTTGTGTGAGATTGAGGGCATCTATCTTAGATTGTAGGACTGCCGGGGTGTTAAGCATATCCCAGTTTAGGTCATCTAACAGAACAAACTCTGAAGCTAGATGGGGGGCGATCAATTCACAAATGATGTCCAGGGCACAGCTGGGAGCTGAGGGGGGTCGGTAGCAGGCGGCAACAGTGAGAGACTTATTTCTGGAGAGAGTAATTTTTAAAATTAGTAGTTCGAACTGTTTGGGTATGGACCTGGAAAGTATGACATTACTTTGCAGGCTATCTCTGCAGTAGACTGCAACTCCTCCCCCTTTGGCAGTTCTATCTTGACGGAAAATGTTATAGTTGGGTATGGAAATCTCAGAATTTTTGGTGGCCTTCCTGAGCCAGGATTCAGACACGGCAAGGACATCAGGGTTAGCAGAGTGTGCTAAAGCAGTGAGTAAAACAAACTTAGGGAGGAGGCTTCTGATGTTGACATGCATGAAACCAAGGCTTTTTCGATCACAGAAGTCAACAAATGAGGGTGCCTGGGGACATGCAGGGCCTGGGTTTACCTCCACATCACCAGCGGAACAGAGGAGGAGTAGTATGAGGGTGCGGCTAAAGGCTATCAAAACTGGTCGCCTAGAGCGTTGGGGACAGAGAATAAAAGGAGCAGATTTCTGGGCATGGTAGAATATATTCAGGGCATAATGCGCAGACAGGGGTATGGTGGCGTGCGGGTACAGCGGAGGTAAGCCCAGGCACTGGGTGATGATGAGAGAGGTTGTATCTCTGGACATGCTGGTTGTAATGGGTGAGGTCACCGCATGTGTGGGAGGTGGGACAAAGGAGGTATCAGGGGTATGAAGAGTGGAACTAGGGGCTTCATTGTAAACTAAAACAATGATAACTAACCTGAACAACAGTATACACGGCATATTGACATTTGAGAGAGACATACAGCGAGGCATACAGTAATCACAGGTGCTGAATTGGGAGAGCTAGCTAAACAGTAGGTGAGACAACAACAGCTAATCAGCTAGCACAACAACAGCAGGTAAAATGGCGTTGAATAGGCAGGGAGGGTCGGATTAACTACACACAGAGCCTGAGTGCGGCTGGGGCCGACAGATGAAACATAAACAAGCAGAATGGAGTACCGTGATTAATGGACAGTCCAGCATGCATCAGCTATGTAGCCAAGTGATCAGTGTCCAGGGGGCAGCGGTGGATGGGGCAGGGAAGCTAGACTGGCGAGTATTATCCAAGTTAAAAAAACTGGCTGGCTGTGCAGAAGGTAAAGCCGCTAGCAGTGGCTAACAATGACTAAATAGCTTGTAGCTAGTTAGCTGGTTAGCTTCTGGAGGTTCTTGAATGTGTTCTAAAAATTAAAAATAATAGCGATTCCGTATCACATTGGGTGAGGCAGGTTACCAGAAGGTATAATCGAATTAAAAATCGAAAAGAGATTGAAAGTAAATATGGGTCCAGTGAGTGGTTGGGACGCTGCGATTCAGACGGTTAGCAGGCCTGTGCTAACAAGCTAACAGTTAGTAGGCCGGGCTAAACAAGGTAGCAGTTAGCGGACCGGGGCTAAACAAGCTAGCAGTGAGCAGGCCGAATTAGCAAGCAAGCAGATAGCAAGGGCTAGAAAGTTAGTCTTTGGGGGACGTCGTGATGGGGTGAGTCTGTTTATGCCTCTTCATGCGGTGACATCGATAGACCGGTCGTGGGTCCGGATATTGTAGCCCAGGAGTATGCTTCGGTGGTAGCACAGGAGCTCTGGCCGGGCTAGCTTCAAGCTAAGTGGATGGAAACGCTAGCCAGGAGTAATCATCCGGGGTTGCAGTTAGCTAGTTAGCTAGTTGTGAAGATCCAGCTGAAAATGTTCCGTTTGCGGTGGGAATCCGGTGGGAATCCGGTGGGAATCCGGTGGGAATCCGGGGATAAAAATAATAGGTCCGTTATGCTCTGGTTAGAGTCGCGTTGTTCGAACTGGCGAGAGCTTTCCGAGCTAAAGGTTAGCTGATGGGTTGCTGACTGATAGCTGGTAGTTAGCTGGCTAGCTTCAGTTGAGGGGTTCCGGATCCGAAGTAAATATAAATACTTTAGAGAAAAAAAAGCAGATCCACGCTACATTGGGTGAGGCGGGTTGCAGGAGAGTATTTAGAAGTTGAGGTTTAGCAAAATGTTTTAAAATATATGCGAAGAAAAATATGTAAAAAAACGATATATACGATAAAACTATATATACAAGGGACACGACACGACAAGACGTCTGACTGCTACGCCATCTTGGATTCAATCTCCAATAAGTATAAGGGAAGGATCTAGTGGTACCGTCATATTAGTGACCTGTGATAAAAATCTGAATAATGTCTTTCCAATAATTGCTTAGTTTAGGGCAGGACAAAAACGTATGCATAAGTGTGCACCCCCTTTTACACCTTGGGCAGAATTTGGAATATTTAGAATTGATCTTATTAAATTGCATCAACTTGTGCCTTGTGTTAAATAAAATACGCTGAGCATCTAAAAAGAGCTTTCCACATTTCTCATCCTCAAAAACTAAGGGTCATCATGCCACTTCATGCAAGCCTCCACTGCTTCATCGTTCCCCAACAGAGCTTGAAGACTAGAGTACATGTACCCACCCCTTTCCTCTCCAGCCACAGTTTATCAGTTATAGGTTTACTCATGGGCTGAATCCTACCTCCCTACTGAGTGGCCATATAGTGCCTAACCTGTAGGTACTTGAAGAAATGAGTTTGAGGTAACTGAAAATGAGATGCCAGTTGTTGAAAGGATAGTAGTTCACCTTCTCTATACAAATGACCAAATGTTTTAATTCCTTTGTTGAACCAAGAAAATTTAATACAATCTCTCAGGGCTTTGGGTAAGACGGGGTTATTTTAGAAAAGTGTTTGTTCATATATAGATCTATGCCCTTCTGTTTGTTTAAGGACTTCAATCCATATATTTAAAGTGTTTTTAAGGGTTGTTTATGAGACCAAGCAAAGTTATAGGTGAGCTAATATAAGGTTAGATGCCAATGTAGCAGTGGTCAGACACTCTTCCTCTGTCTGTCTCCATGAGGGTGAACTTGTTGTTGTATTTTGCCAAACCCCCACTGCCATTAAACTGAGATGACCAGAAATAGAACTGGAAGTCAGGTAGAGTGAGTCCTCCTTCTGAGTATGGTTTACATAAAGTTGTGAGTTTCACTCTCGGGGGGTTCCCTTTCCACAGAAATGAAGAAACCTTCCTATTAAGTTGTTTGAAAAAAACTTTGGGAACAGGAAAGGGCAAGGTTTGAAAAAGGTACAGGAATTTTGGTAATATATTCCTCTTTACAAAATTGACCAGCCCAATAAGAGAAATTGGTAAATCCCGCCATCTATCCAATTCTTCCCCAACCATTTTGAGAAGTGGAGTATAGTTCAGTTGATATGCCTTAATAATTTCAGAAGGAATTTGCAATCCAAGATATGTCATTTTCTGAAGTCTCAAATAAAACTGCTGGTCTAAGATTGGGTTCTGCTTAGCTTCCCTGTTAAAAGGCATAATTCTACTCTTCAATAGGTTTATTGTATATCCTGAAAAGGTCACATATTCTTTCAGGATGTCAACTAATGCTCGGAGTGGGATTTCTGGTTTAGTGCGGTAAAGCAAAATGTCATCAGCATATAGCGAGACCAGATGTTCACGCCCACCTATACGAACACCATGGATGGATGAGATCTAAAAGCTTCTGCCAGTGGTTCTGTAGCCAAAAAAAGGAGAGGACAACGGGACAACCCTGTCTCGTGCCACGTGATAGCGAGAACTGTGAGGAAACATTTCCATTAGTCGGGGTCAGAGCTACTGGACATTGGTACAGTAATCTAATCAGACCTACATACTTAGGTCCAATATTCATCCTCTATAAAACCTCAAACAGGTAGTTCCATTCTATGCGGTAAAAAGCTTTTTCCGGAATCTAATGAAGCCGCCACTACAGGTTCTTGGTCATTCTCTACATAACGCATAATATTAAATAATCTTCTGATATTATCAGGTTTCTTACAAAGCCTGTTTGGTCCATATCAACCAAGTCAGGAGGAACCTTATCTGGTCTAAGAGCTATGAGTTTTGCAAGAATGTAAGTGTTCAATAGAGATAAACAAAGCAGAGGATCTTTTCCAGGTTTTAACAAAACTGTGATCAGTGCCTTTTCAAGTGTGTCTGGGAGCTTTTCTGTCTCTATGGCATAATTAAACATACTGCAAAGAGGCTCAATTAGTTTGGGTAAAGAGGATCGAAAGAATTCAATAGGGAATCCGTCTAACCCTGGTGATTTTCCCCCAGCAGTGTTGAAAATGGATTCCCTAATTTCCTCGGAAGTAATCTCTTTCTCCAAGTGCTCTCTATCCTCATCAGTTAAAGTTTGTAAATGGAGTTCAAAAACTCATACATTGTGGCAGGGGCATCCCCTTCAGACTTGTACAATGTTTCATAAAACTCCCTAAAGACTAGATTAATTTCCTCAGGACTGTGAACAACTGTATTATTGGGTAGCTTAATAGAGCTAATAACTCTACTAGCTTCCTCTCGTCTTATCTGCCAAGCAAGAAACTTTCCTGCTTCATCTCCATGTTCATTGTAGTTTTGCTTTGTTCTCCTGAGAGCATTTTCCACTTTGTGGGTCGTCAGGGTGTTAAATTCCAATCGCTTTGAGTCTAATTTCTGTAGAATTGAGTAGTCAAATGTTATGCTATGTTCATTTTCGAGATCTCTAATTTCTTCTCCAATGAACCTACTTGAGCCTTATACATCTTACGAGCACCTGAACTAGGGTATATTATTTTCCCCCTCGGATATGCAAGGAGAGCCTCCCATAATATTAGGGGGGAGGCAGAGTTGTTATTGGTGCTAAAAAAAAATGTTGATATGAGTGTTAAGAAATGTTAAAAATGTGGGATTCATTAGTAAGTATGTGCCAAACTTCCATCTTCTTGAGGGAGGTTGTGTTTTACTGACGGGCAGTGAAGCCAGCAGGGCAGAATGATCTGATATACAGTGCCTTGCGAAAGTATTCGCCCCCCTTGAACTTTGCGACCTTTTGCCACATTTCAGGCTTCAAACATAAAGATATAAAACTGTATTTTTTTGTGAAGAATCAACAACAAGTGGGACACAATCATGAAGTGGAACGACATTTATTGGATATTTCAAACTTTTTTAACAAATCAAAAACTGAAAAATTGGGCATGCAAAATTATTCAGCCCCCTTAAGTTAATACTTTGTAGCGCCACCTTTTGCTGCGATTACAGCTGTAAGTCGCTTGGGGTATGTCTCTGTCAGTTTTGCACATCGAGAGACTGAAATTTTTTCCCATTCCTCCTTGCAAAACAGCTCGAGCTCAGTGAGGTTGGATGGAGAGCATTTGTGAACAGTAGTTTTCAGTTCTTTCCACAGATTCTCGATTGGATTCAGGTCTGGACTTTGACTTGGCCATTCTAACACCTGGATATGTTTATTTTTGAACCATTCCATTGTAGATTTTGCTTTATGTTTTGGATCATTGTCTTATTGGAAGACAAATCTCCGTCCCAGTCTCAGGTCTTTTGCAGACTCCATCAGGTTTTCTTCCAGAATGGTCCTGTATTTGGCTCCATCCATCTTCCCATCAATTTTAACCATCTTCCCTGTCCCTGCTGAAGAAAAGCAGGCCCAAACCATGATGCTGCCACCACCATGTTTGACAGTGGGGATGGTGTGTTCAGCTGTGTTGCTTTTACGCCAAACATGACGTTTTGCATTGTTGCCAAAAAGTTCAATTTTGGTTTCATCTGACCAGAGCACCTTCTTCCACATGTTTGGTGTGTCTCCCAGGTGTCTTGTGGCAAACTTTAAACAACACTTTTTATGGATATCTTTAAGAAATGGCTTTCTTCTTGCCACTCTTCCATAAAGGCCAGATTTGTGCAATATACGACTGATTGTTGTCCTATGGACAGAGTCTCCCACCTCAGCTGTAGATCTCTGCAGTTCATCCAGAGTGATCATGGGCCTCTTGGCTGCATCTCTGATCAGTCTTCTCCTTGTATGAGCTGAAAGTTTAGAGGGACGGCCAGGTCTTGGTAGATTTGCAGTGATCTGATACTCCTTCCATTTCAATATTATCGCTTGCACAGTGCTTCTTGGGATGTTTAAAGCTTGGGAAATATTTTTGTATCCAAATCCGGCTTTAAACTTCTTCACAACAGTATCTCGGACTTGCCTGGTGTGTTCCTTGTTCTTCATGATGCTCTCTGCGCTTTTAACGGACCTCTGAGACTATCACAGTGCAGGTGCATTTATACGGAGACTTGATTACACACAGGTGGATTGTATTTATCATCATTAGTCATTTAGGTCAACATTGGATCATTCAGAGATCCTCACTGAACTTCTGGAGAGAGTTTGCTGCACTGAAAGTAAAGGGGCTGAATAATTTTGCACGCCCAATTTTTCAGTTTTTGATTTGTTAAAAAAGTTTGAAATATCCAATAAATGTCGTTCCACTTCATGATTGTGTCCCACTTGTTGGTGATTCTTCACAAAAAAGTACAGTTTTATATCTTTATGTTTGAAGCCTGAAATGTGGCAAAAGGTCGCAAAGTTCAAGGGGGCCGAATACTTTCGCAATGCACTGTATGTTGAAGAGGGTGGGGCGTAAGCTGCATCCCTGTCTCACCCACTGGGCCTGTGGAAAGAAATGTGTGTTTTCTGCCTATTTTAACCGCACATTTGTTGTTTGTGTACAGGGATTTTATAATGTTGTATGTTTTCCACCCAACACTACTTTCCATCAATTTGTACAGCAGGCCCTCATGCCAAATTGAGTCCCCAAAAAATATTTGTTGTTTGTTTACCGTTTTCCAATTTTCCCAGAAGTGGTTAGATGCTAAGGATTCTTCAATTACATTGAGCTGATTTCTGTTGTGCAAATCCTTCTTTTTCCCCTAGTGTATATTTCTGTATTGTTTTAGTTATTCACCGTAGTGAAGGCTCAGGTTTTCTGGGTCTCTATGTTTTTGTTTGGATAGGTTTACAAATGTCCTTAGGTTTTTACATTCTTCCTCAAACCATTTGTCATTGTTAATTGTCTTAAGTTGTCTGCTTGACATTTTCAAATTTGATAGGGAAGTTGAGAGGTTAAATATACTGTTTAGGTTTTCTACTGCCAAGTCTACACCATCACTATTACAGTGAAACCTTTTGTCCAGGAAATTGTCTAGAAGGTATTGAGTTTGTTGTTGCCTAATTGTTTTTCCTAACATTACTTTCCTTTCATCTTTAGGATTTCTTAATATTATTCAGTTCCTTTGGCTTTGATGCCTCATGACTGAGCATAGCTCTGTTCAAGTAGAGTGGGATCTTGCTGTGATCTGATAAGGGTGTCAGTGGACTGACTGTGAACGCTCTGAGAGACTCTGGGTTGAGGTCAGTGGACTGACTGTGAACGCTCTGAGAGACTCTGGGTTGAGGTCAGTGGACTGGCTGTGAACGCTCTGAGAGACTCTGGGTTGAGGTCAGTGGGCTGACTGTGAATGCTCTGAGAGACTCTGGGTTGAGGTCAGTGGACTGACTGTGAATGCTCTGAGAGACTCTGGGTTGAGGTCAGTGGACTGACTGTGAACGCTCTGAGAGACTCTGGGTTGAGGTCAGTGGGCTGACTGTGAATGCTCTGAGAGACTCTGGGTTGAGGTCAGTGGACTGACTGTGAATGCTCTGAGAGACTCTGGGTTGAGGTCAGTGGACTGGCTGTGAATGCTCTAAGAGACTCTGGGTGGAGGTCAGTGGGCTGACTGTGAATGCTCTGAGAGACTCTGGGTGGAGGTCAGTGGGCTGACTGTGAATGCTCTGAGAGACTCTGGGTTGAGGTCAGTGGACTGACTGTGAATGCTCTGAGAGACTCTGGGTTGAGGTCAGTGGACTGACTGTGCATGCTCTGAGAGACTCTGGGTTGAGGTCAGTGGACTGACTGTGAACGCTCTAAGAGACTCTGGGTTGAGGTCAGTGGGCTGACTGTGAACGCTCTAAGAGACTCTGGGTTGAGGTCAGTGGGCTGACTGTGAATGCTCTGAGAGACTCTGGGTGGAGGTCAGTGGACTGGCTGTGAACGCTCTAAGAGACTCTGGGTGGAGGTCAGTGGGCTGACTGTGAATGCTCTGAGAGACTCTGGGTGGAGGTCAGTGGACTGACTGTGAATGCTCTGAGAGACTCTGGGTTGAGGTCAGTGGACTGACTGTGAATGCTCTGAGAGACTCTGGGTTGAGGTCAGTGGGCTGACTGTGAATGCTCTGAGAGACTCTGGGTTGAGGTCAGTGGACTGACTGTGAATGCTCTGAGAGACTCTGGGTTGAGGTCAGTGGGCTGACTGTGAATGCTCTGAGAGACTCTGGGTTGAGGTCAGTGATAAAGTAGTTACAGTACTACTGCCAAGAGATGAGCTATAGGTCTACCTGCAGTAGGAATCCCCTCGAAGCCTACCATTGACTATGTTCATACCCAGTGTCCGACAGACCTGCAGGAGTTGTGACCCGTTTTTGTTGGTTATGTTGTTGCAGTGTCTAGGGGGCATGTGGGGGCCCTCTAATTTGTGGACAGTCTGCACATAGCCTGTCTTTTCTTGGGAGCCAAGTCTTGTCTACGGCGGCCTCTCAATAGCAAGGCTATGCTCACTGAGTCTGTACATAGTCAAAGCTGTTTAAGGCCAAATAGCATTCTAGTTTGCTGTGATGTCTTGTTAATTCTTTCCAATGTGTCAAGATTCTATCTCAAATCATATCAAATCAATATTTGTCACATGCGCCGAATACAATAGGTTACCGTGAAATGCTTACTTACAAGCCCAATAGTGCACTTCAAGAAAGAGTTAAGAAAATGTTTACCAAATAAACGAAAGTAAAAAATAATAAAAAGTAACATAACAATAACGAGGCTATATACACGAGGCTATATACACGAGGCTATATACACGAGGCTATATACACGAGGCTATATACACGAGGCTATATACACGAGGCTATATACACGAGGCTATATACAGGTGGTACCGGTACCGAGTCAATGTGTACATGTAGGTAGGGGTGAAGTGACGACAGATAATAGACAGCGAGTAGCAGCATTGGAGGGGGGGGGGTTGTCAAAGTAAATAGTCCGGTGGCCATTTAATGAATTGTTCAGCAGTCTTATGGCTTGGGGGTAGAAGCTGTTAAGGAGCCTTTTGGTCCTAGTGCGGTAGCAGAGAGAACAGTCAATGATTAGGGTGACTGGAGTCTGACCATTTTTTGGGGCTTTCCTCTGACACTGCCTAGTAATTCAAGTCCTGGATGGCAGGAATCTGGGCCGCACGCACTACCCTCTGTAGCGCCTTACGGTCAGATGCCGAGCAGTTGCCATACCAGGCGAGGATGCAAACGGTCAGGATGCTCTCGATGGTGCAGCTGTAAAACTTTTTGAGGATCTGGGGACCCCTGACAAATATTTTCAGTCTCCTGAGAGGGGAAAGGTGTTGTCGTGCCCTCTTCACGACTGTCTTGGTGTGTTTGGACCATGATAGATCGTTGGTGATGTGGACACCAAGGAACTTAACTCTCTACCCGCTCCACTACAGCCCTGTCGATGTTGATGGGAGCCTGTTCGGCCTGTCTTTTTGTTTTCTCAATATTTGTTGGGTTTAATTGTGTTGCTGTCCTGAGGCTCTCTGTAGGTGATGGCTTTATTGGTTGGTTGTATAATTTAACATCTCTTTTCTGGATTTTGATAATTAGCAGGTATCGACCTAATTCTGCTCTGCATACATTATTTGGTGTTTGACGTTGTACACCAAGGATATTTTTTGCAGAATTCTGCATGCATGGTGCTGCATGCATGGTGTTTGTCCCATTTTGTGAATTCTTGGTTGACCTCACAACCATAAAGGGCAATGGGTGCTATAATTGATTCAAGTATTTTTAGCCAGATCCTAATTGGTATGTCAAATTTGATTTCCTTTTGATGGCGTAGAAGGCCCTTCTTGCCTTGTCTCTCAGATCGTACACAGCTTTGTGGAAGTTACCTGTGGCACTGATGTTTAGGGTGAGGTATGTATAGTTTTTTGTGTTCTCTCTCTCTCTCTCTCTCTCTCTCTCTCTCTCTCTCACTCTCACACACACACACACACACACACACACACACACACACACACACACACACACACACACACACACACACACACACACACACACACACACACACACACACTTATCCCGTGCTTGAAGAAGAGAAGGTGTGTGTGCGACGTTGGGGGGGAAGGGAGGTTGACGTCAAGGTTGTCTGTGAGGAACAGAGGGGGTCAGTCAGGACAGAAATTGTAGTAGGACAGTAGGATGACGTTGCCCCTAGACACTGATCTAAGGTCAGTGTTACGGTCCCCTATAATTATTAAGTGCAGGATTTGGGGAGGGTAAGCTGATCCTAGATCTGTGCCCAGGGGACAACTTATAATGCAAAACTGCCCATAGATTTGTTTCTAAGGGCAAATCCTCCTCTCAGTTTAGAGAGACGGAAGTCAAATTTGTCACAGGGGGAATCTGATTAGTGGAGAGCCCAGCAGCCCATTGGCCCTTTCTTCTATGTGTGAGAGCTGCTTCCTGTCGATCTGTCCACACACTGACACATGGTATATGGAGCTAACCCCCCACTCTTCCCTCCTTCTTCCTCCTCCTCCCTCTCACACCCCCCCCCCCCCCCCCCCTCCACCCCACCCTCCTTTGTTTGCTAATAAGGGCATGTTTGTGTGGGTAGGGGGGGGCTAGGAGCAATTTGGACATAAAACTGACCTCCTAAGTGACAATGGGGAACTTTATCCTAGGCCGTATCATAGCTTACACAGCCTAAAGTAACGGAGATACTGACCCATACTGCACAGCAGGGAGGTGGTAGTAGTAGAACACGTTATCATCCTGAACAGGGAAAGTGTTTTTCCAGAATCATCCACAACCCTCTCTCTCTCTCTCTCTCTCTCTCACACACACACACCAGAGTCGTGTGATTAATGACAAACTCAGTGAGCCAGTTAACTTCCCTGCTCTGCTTCACAGAAACAGTTTGACAGAGGACAGGAGAAGAGAGAGGAAGAGGAGGGGAGAAAAGGGTGCAAGAGAGGAGGGGAGGTGTCCCGACAGCTATGTGCGTGCTGTGTCACTCTTTCAGTTGATTCACAGGCCAAACGCTGCCTTCTCTGATTAGGCTCTATCTACCCAGCCTGCCTGGGGAAAAACACACGTACTACCAACACACACACACACCATCAACTCTCTCAGTGACTCACCAACTGCTACACAACCAACACACACCACACAATACAATACACCAGAGCACTAACAGCTGGTAGAGCAGGCAGGCCTTGCAGTTGCCCATGTTGAACTTCTCTCCTCTAACCATCACATCTGCTTAGACCAGACAGAAAGGTTCATATAAATAACCTGTCTAGTAGGATGACTTGGGGTGAGGTATACAGCGCTCTGTGTGTGTGTGTGTGTGTGTGTGTGTGTGTGTGTGTGTGTGTGTGTGTGTGTGTGTGTGTGTGTGTGTGTGTGTGTGTGTGTGTGTGTGTGTGTGTGTGTGTGTGTGTGTTCACACACTCTGAGACACTGAGCATCTGTTCCGGTCCTGTTCAGCCAGGCTCCTTCTCTCTGAATGTCTGTCGTTCGTCTGTAATTGGGATTGTGTGAGCAGGCTTTGACACAATCAAACCCTTGTGAGGAAGTGTGCGTTAGAGAATGTGAGGGAGTGTGTGTGTGTGTGTGTGTGCGTGAGGCCATATGTGTGTGATTATGTATGTATCGTGCACGTGTGCGTCAGGCACTCAGGATCTAATGGCACAGCTGATTCCTAGGCAGGACGAGAGGAATGTTTGTCTGTCCAGGCCTCCCACGTTAAAATAGCACCCGCTGCCCTGTCAGCACACACACAGACCTGCACAGATGCTCCAACAGCTGCCCTCACTCCAGATTTACAAACAGAGAAAGAGAGAGAGATAGAGAAGGGAAAGAAGCAGTGTGAGAAAGAAGGAAGAAAAAGAAGCAAATGCATGTGTGAGAGAGAGTAAAGAGATGGATAAAGAGGGCGCGAGACATGATAGGCCCAGAGAACAGAGGAAGAGACCAATGCAGTGGAGGGGGAGTCAGGTTACCCCTACTATAGACTTCCTCCTGCTTCACGTGACAGAGCTCACCCTCCTCTCCTAAGCCGACATGGCACATACTTTCACCAAATATCTAGGTCAAATAGGGGAGAGGCATTGTGCTGTGAGGTGTTGCTTGATCTGTTTTTTTTAAAACCAGGTTTGCTGGTCATTTGAGCAATATGAGATGGAAGGGAATAGCTCTATATAATGCTACACTCTGATCCGAGACCTGTGGTTAAGCATGTCATCCCTAGTTTAATTGGATCTGATGGAGGTCTGATGGTTCATAGATTATACAAATCTACAGATACTTTGCTGTTGATAATGATCCTATCATCAGTGCAGACCTATCTCAAACACACATTTATTTAGACATGCATTCTAATTCCTATTTCTACATTTACCTTGTGTTGTGTTGAGGTGAATGTTTAGGCTGGAGATGTGAGTCTGTTTTCCTAAGAGCTCTTTCATTGACTGATGAAAAGATGGTATTGATATGGTACAACAGCTGAGTACACGTCTACAACAGCTGCTGTGTCACGACTGAGATTCTGCTGGGGAGAAGACTGGAGACCACATCTTCACTAAATTGGCTGTGAGACTAATACATACCATTGTGTTTGGTATCTCAAAGTGCAACAACAAAAAAGTGGCAAAGAATCCACACACACATTCTTAGCATCGTAAAGCAATTGGATTACTAGGTACGTTAAATGCCTAACTCAATTGAGCCAGTACTTTTTTATTTATTTTTATTTAACTAGGCAAGTCAGTTCAAAACAACTTCTTATTTACAATAACGGCCTACCCCAGCCAAACCCTGGGCCAATTGCACACCACCCTATGGGACTCCCAATCACGGCCGAATGTGATACAGCCTGGATACGAACCAGGGACTGTAGGGATGGATGCCTCTTGCACTGAGATGCAGTGCCTTAGACCGCTGTGCCAATCGGGACCCCCAGTTTGCTTTTCCATGTACTTACAGTACACTATTTAGTAGTCTTTCCCAAGTACAAAAATAAAACCTAATTGCCTTGATGACAACAGGCAACATAATTAATGGCACAAGTTAAACTGAAGGCAACTTCAAGCTCAGAGTTTAGAATGTGTCATATGAAGGCTCCTACACGTCTATCCAACTAGTCCACAGCCAACAAACTACCGGTGATGCGTTGGGCAGTCCCCCCCCATCTCAGACCAATTGCCCTTGGCCGGTTCCACATGTTAAATGGGGAACAACTATGAGAAACGGAGACCGACTGGGACTACACACTGTGCCAATTATTCCAACTGGCTGTAGTTTGATAGATGTGTAGGAGCCTAATAACTAATACTTAAAGGAACACTTGGGAGGATGAAGTGTCTGCCCGTTTCAACCTAAGAGTAAGTGAAAATGGAGAACTATGTACTCCCTTTCAGCAGGTACTGGTTGTGTTGGAGTGGGGAGTGGGGAGGAGGGAGTGGGGAGGAGGGAAGAGGGAGAGAAAGAGGTTTTTTAAAAGTATACAATCACAATATCTGTTGCATTAATATATTTTTTTAATCACAGAAGTGTTATTTATTTCACTCTCTGGGAGAAAATCAACAAATGAAAGTGAGAATAAACAAAGAAAAAAACATGGACAATTCGGTCGCGTCCCAGCTATGTTTCATAAGCCTGCGTTATACTTCTATAGTTCATATTCTTCTCCTTTTCTTTAAGGTAAAAAATATTGTAAGTAAATATTGTATTTTTATCATCTCACTTATAAGCACCATTTTCTTTCAATATAGTTATCTTTGTAAACCATTCATCCTGTTGTTACTGTCCAGAGGCGTAGTGTGACGTCGGTGGTGTGGCAGTGCTGATGCCTGGGCTGAGACAGAGTGTTGGCACCTTATCATTGATGCCCTACACACTCTTGGCTGGCTGGGTGACAGTAGTAGTAGCAGCTCCTCTGGATTTCACCCAGTGATCAATTCCAATGGCCATATCAGAAGGCTCCCGTGGTGTGTGGGTAAAGGCGTCCGTCCGCATGCTTTCCACCCAAAACAGTTTGCGCATATATTATGATGAAATTGATGTTTTTGTTCATTTTGGCCTATGGCAAGGGTTTTTCAGCTGTTCGTGCACAGTATGTCATTAATTTAGATGTTTTTGCAGAGATGTTTTTACATCTAAGACATCTGGTGCAGTATTTCCCCCCCAAAAAATTGGCATTAAAACGATTAGTCTTTCGTTGAATGAAAACAATCACTTAATTGAAAAATCCCTACTGTTGTCCAATCTGTCAAAAATGTCAACATTTTGGCATAATATATGTGCAAACTGTTCTGAAGTGGGAAGCAGGCTCCTGAGGGATGGGACGCACACAGTAGGAAGAGACTGTCCTTTCTGGTTGCCAATTGGTTAATAGGCCTGCCACTCTCTTGATACCAGGCCACATTGTTGTGGGAGGTGACACACTGCTCTGCTCCCATCTGACAAGATAAAATTAAGTTACTTTCAAATAAAATAAGTCCCAGGAAACAGACCATGTAAATAATGCCAGGCATTTATATGTAAAAACAACAAAAGCATTCACTCATCTGCCATGTTTAGGCCTACAGTATTTGTATGGAGGGTGACATGACACTGTGAGCTAACTACGTTAGCACAAGTCTCCAATTTAGTCTCAGAGGCCTTCAGATAAGCCTGCAGATACAGTTATTCTCTCCGTAACGTTTCTCATCATAATTGTCTGTTAAAGGCCCTGCTATGGCACAGCCAATGTGATATAGCTTCCCCCCATCGATTAACACACCAAATATTAACCTACAGAAAAATGACAATTGTTCTAGACATTCCTTTCTACTACTTTCACTAAAAGGTACTTGTAAGGTAACACACACTGCCACATAGGAGAGAGCTAGAACAGGGATACAATGGATGCTGGTTCTCTCCTTACAAGGAGCAATGGAAATAATAGCTGCATTAATGGATTCAACTCCTTACTCTTAAATATATATCTATATTTTAAAGGAAACATTATAAAGATTTAATTGGCTTCTTATATTGTTATGAAAACCAAGTTGCTGGTTTTGGGGATATTTCTTTATTTTTTTACAAAACATAATTTCATTTCTTTTTTTTTAACCCATGAGAAAGGTCTCATTTTAGACACTCTTTGCCCCATAACTTTCATTAAACTCCAGGTTTTAATAATACATCAATAATGGTTCCAATGTCAAACGTACTTTTTATGCCACGATATTTTTTTGTATTAAAGTTCGATTCCTCATGCACTTAAATCTGTCATTTCTGCCACATATAATATTTCAAATCTCACTGTGTGAACTGAACTCTATCAGCTGTTTCAACTCATCAGTCATCATCCACCTCTCCCTCCGACTCCTCTTTCCTCTCATACATTTTATCCCGCTGTCGCTCCTGGATCTCTTTCATTTCCTCGGCGTACCGGCTGAAAGCACCTCCGAACTTTCCCCATGCTTTGAACGGGATGGTGATAGAGTTCCTGTAGCTCGGTTTGACCTCGCTCACTCGCAGGAACACGCCGTATTTGTTTGACCCGACGTCAAAAAAGAACCGTTTAGAGTCCACCATGATGGATGTGCCCTCAGGAAGCTCCCCATAGCCCCCAACCGCCGTTCCACAGGCCAATTCCTCGTCGTCTCCACCATAATCATCTATAAGCTTTGCAAGGGCGTCTCTAAACTCTATTAAGCCTTGGGCCGGAAGGGCTATGGTCTGACCAGCCTGCATACCTCCTCCCGGCCCACCTACTCCGTACCCGGGCCCTCGGTTGACCGTCTGTCGGATCCGCAAGAACCTCCCCCGCTGGTTCTCCTTCAGATCAAGGTAGTATTTACGGTTCTCCCGGACCAAGAACTCGCTCTTCAAGGCTCGCCTGGGCCCACCGTCCTCTCCGACCGAGGACTGTGCGATCTGCTCCGGGCTGCTAGGCCCCAGTTGGGCGTAGTGCTCTATGAAATCCCCCAGGTGATCGCGAAACTCCGCCGCAACTGACATGGACAGGGTCAGGCGACTTTTGGAGCCCCCGGCCCCCACCTCGGCAATTTTGATGAACCTGCCCTTGTTGTTCTGCTTGACATCCAGGTAGAAGCGCTTGTTCTGGATGTCCAGGCGCTTGGACGCCAGCTCCTGCGTCTCCTGCTCTCTCTGGAAGGGCTGGTGCCCGCTCCCACCTCCCCCTCCGCGGCTGCTGCCACCGCGCTCGCTCCCACTGTCACCATCCGCCATCTTCAGCACCGCCAGCCAGCTTCTCCCGCTTGTGAGTATCGCCCTCTCCGCGTGCACACCCCCTTCATGGTCACCACCAAAACCCTCCCCGAGCGCTCCCACATTGGCCTTGGGTCTGTCAATCACGCCAGGTTCAACGAGTTTGTTTTCTCATTGGTCGTTTTCCGCTGGCTATCACGCCTACGTCTTAACATTCATACATGTCATTGGTTTAGATGTAGGTTCTGTTGACGTAAATATCGTGGACCACATCACCGTCCAATCAACGGGCCACAATATTGTTACAACAATTTTTACTATGGAGTACCAATACATTGTAGGAGATCCTTTTCTCTGCAGTTGCTATATCATTTAAGGCAAACTGGGCAAGCGTTAAATTCTAGACTGGGGAATACTACATACATAAAAGTAGTAATAAAAGCAACTCCTTATGTCATAACAATGTCACAAAAGAGCACTCATTTACACTGAGATTAATACATTTAACCTTGCACCTTTTCATGAACCTAATTTCCTCAAGTAGGCTACTATGGTTCTAAAATACTTAGCCATGTGACTCCTAATATTTTCCCTGTCACCCAGATATGAATGTGAATATTTGATGTTGCTATTAATTCCACCACAGTGGTGCCCATCACACCAATCATCCCATCAATCAGTCAGACAGTGTCGTAGCAAATTCAGAGGGGTTCTGATTCAGAGGCAAGCATCTTACCAAGATCGCTACACTATATACCACTCCTTCACTATCTCACTTCTGACACCAGTGGAGCGAATTCAGTGATGGGTTGGTTGAGACTCGAACCCAGGGCCCAGTTTTAAAAAATTAATTTAGTCCAGTTTTTTAAAATCCTGTGCTGTGTTAAATTCTGTTCCCCCTTCAGATGTTGTCTGCCTCGTCTTTTATGCAGTTTAAGAATCATAGGGGTGCTCAAACCAAATTGACATTTCATTTCCTACGGAGGTGCCCTGATTTGTTATGCCCACCAATCCAGTTCCAACCCATTTCAAATCACAGCTCACCAAAGCTGCACCGAAAGCAGGGGGAGATTCGTTCCACCACTGAGGTGTCCTGACTGGTTTGTTGGAACATTGCTGTGGGGACTTGCTTCCATTCAGCCACAAGGGCATTAGTGAGGTTGGGCACTGATGTTGGGCGATTAGGCGTTCCAATTCATCCCAAAGGTGTTCGATGGGGTTGAGGTCAGGGCTCTGTGCAGGCCAGTCAAGTTCATCAATCTCGAAAAAACATTTCTGTATGGACCTCGATTTGTGCACGGGGGCATTGTCATGCTGAAACAGGAAAGAGCCTTCCCCAAACTGTTAACTCAAAGTTGAAGCACATAATTGTCTAAAATGATTTCCCTATCTGGAACTAAGGGGCCTAGCCCGAACTGTGAAAAACAGCCCCAGACCATTATTCCTCCTCCACCAAACTTTACAGTTGGCACTGTGCGTTCGGGCAGGTAGCATTCTCCTGGCATCCGCCAAACCCAGATTCGTCCGTCTGACTGCCAGATGGTGAAGTGTGATTCATCACTCCAGAGAACTCGTTTCCACTGCTCCAGGGTCCAATGGCAGCAAGCTTTACACCACTCCAGCTGACTCTTGGTATTTGCGCATGGTGATCTTAGCCTTGTGTGCAGTTTTGAACTCAGTAGTGAGTGTTGCAACCAAGGATAGAAGATTTTTCACTAGCTATGCGCTTCAGCACTTGGTGGTCCCACTTTGCAGATGAGCCGCTGTTGCTCCTAGACGATTCCACTTGACAATAACAGCACTTACAGTTGACCAGGACAGCTCTAGCAGGGCAGAAATTTGACAAACTGACTTGTGGGAAAGGTGACATGCCAAGACGGTACCATTGCATGGCTGTGTGCTCGAATCTATACACCTGTCAGCAACGGGTTTGGCTGAAATAGTCGAATCCACAAAATTGAAGGGGTGTCCACATACTTTTGTATATATAGTGCATATTATTATATTATGAACAGTAGGGACGCCCTAAGCATCACGAATAGCACGGACCGCAGTAGTATTTCTCTGGCATTTATACTATCACAAAGCGTCCAATCCAGTTGCAGAGACTACCTACACTGTACAAACACTATTGCAATTGGTTGAAAAGACTGTTCGAACCAATAAACAGAGACGCTATTGGTTGGCTCTGAAAGCTCTCCCCATTCATTCGCTTGCCTTTTTTGCTCTTCGGGTTTATTGGTTTTCTCGGTTTGGAAATACAACAGGGAAAACTCAACGGCGACATGGTAACGAGTTTTAAAAAAATATGTATTTTATGTACGTTGTCTGTATTATAGGACAGATGATCGTAAATGTCATTACATTTTAGCACTGATATGCTAAACTGGCTAGTAAGAGTAACTAGGATTCACGACTGCAGCTTGTTCCGTGCGAAATAGGACGTCGACGAACACTCGAAAACTAACGAAAGAGTGCCATCTAGCTACATCTACGCCACCTGGCTTACGACCGACTTGCTTGTCATGCTTTTTCAAACATAACGTATATTAGATAAATATAAGTCCCGTCTCTTTCTGATGTAATATTCCAACATATTCGTAAAGTTTGGATTGTTAATTGAAGTACCTAGCTACGGTAACTAACGTTAGTTGCCATCTCCTTACCTTAGCACTGTTAGCTAACTACAGTAACGTTAATACTACCTGCTGTGGTAGCAAGCTACAAATGTACCAATATGTATTTCAGTTTTAGCGAGATACCTAAACCATTCTTCCTTCGTATTTGTATTGTAGTTAGCTATAGAAAGGCATATTTAGGCTTTTTTAGTTTTCTAAATTGTAGTGAATTGTCTTAGCGAGAACTCAAATGACAGTTTGCCAGTTACATAGCAAACGTTATGAATCGGAAATTGTCCTTTATCTTTCAGTTGGTGGAGAGACGTGTGTGTGATGAATCAGATTATTGTAATGACCAGCTGCATGTGCCTTCGGTTTGCTTGAAGTTACATTTACATTTTAGCTAGTCATTTGGCAGACGCTCTTATCCAGAGCGACTTACAGGAACAATTTTTAAGTGCCTTGCTCAAGGGGATTCGAACCAGGGACCTTCCGGTTACTGGTCCAATGCTCTTAACCACTAGGCAACAAAAATAAATTGGAGATTTTTAGTGTACTAATCATTTTTCTTTTGTACACCTACACCATCTTGCATCTCCTTCAGCTTGGTCACAGTTATACATCGCTTTGAGAAGAAAAAAGTGAAAGAAAACACATTTAATCACATTCATGCATCAGCCATTTAACTGAATCTCGTTGTCACTTTCCAGGCAGGAGGAAAAGCTGGAAAGGACAGTGGCAAAGCCAAGGCGAAGGCTGTGTCTCGCTCCCAAAGGGCTGGACTCCAGGCATGTACCTACATCTCTTTTCCCCAGGGTTTCTCTGTTGTATCAGTCACAAGTGAATCCTGCAACACAGATAAATGGGCAACTTCTACCTATAGCATTTATGACTGTGTGTTGTAGTTCCCGGTGGGTCGTATCCACAGACACCTGAAGACCCGAACCACCAGCCACGGCAGAGTGGGAGCCACCGCAGCAGTATACAGCGCCGCCATCTTGGAGTACCTCACGGCTGAGGTGAAAAGTTTTTATGTAACCATTTATTTATATATTTTTAAGGAGGCTCATTGAGGGCTCTGATGGAGGTCAATCAAGCAGGTTTTTACTCCAACCCTACCCTAATGGGCAAAGACTGAGACTATTGTTGTGTCACTCTCAGGTGTTGGAGTTGGCAGGGAATGCCTCCAAGGATCTGAAGGTGAAGCGTATCACTCCGCGTCACTTACAGTTGGCCATCCGCGGAGACGAGGAATTGGACTCACTCATCAAGGCCACCATCGCTGGAGGAGGTGAGTTTTAAACTCTTAGATTGGATTCATGTATTGGTCTTCCAGGAACTGTGTTTTACATTACAAACACCTCTTCACCTACCAATGTGTAGCAATAGCATCACACATTCATAATGTTCCTTTCACTCCCTCCTGCAGGTGTAATTCCTCACATCCACAAGTCTCTGATTGGAAAGAAGGGCCAGCAGAAGACTGCATAGAGGAAGTGACCTCACACCACCAGGAATTGTATTTTATTTATTTAACTAGGCAAGTCCAGAAGGAAAGGGGAGCCATATTGATTTTGTTTTGCATATTTGTTTGGGTAATTTTGTAACCGTAGTTGTAGTCTTTGAGGTATGTGTTGGTTTGTACTGTTTTAAAGGTGAAAGGTGGGGTGTTTAGGGAAGTTTTAAGATTTTTTTTCTGACAAGAAACTTGTACATTTTGTACATAGACCAACAAATGCTGAAGTTCTTGTCATGTTCTGAAAAAGTTTGAGTTGATTGGATATAGCTCCAAAAGTGTTTTATACTTACAAAGTTTAAAAATCTTTTAAACAACCTGTGTCTGTTATTTTAGTCATAAAGTGATTTCTTATTTAGCTTTGACCTTGCTTATCTTCAGAGATACAGTAGTTCTGAGATGATTTCATTGTATTCCATGGAGACAGAAGGTTGTCATTTTGTGGAGGGAAAGGAAAATTGGACAGAATTGTTTGATTTTATTTAACTAGGCAAGCCTGTTAAGAACAAACTCTTATTTACAATGATGGCCAAAGCTGGGCCAATTCTGCACCGCCCTATGGGACTCTCAATCACAGCCGG
The DNA here is from genome assembly GCF_057628025.1 of Oncorhynchus mykiss. NCBI lineage: Eukaryota > Metazoa > Chordata > Actinopteri > Salmoniformes > Salmonidae > Oncorhynchus > Oncorhynchus mykiss. The sequence continues at coordinate 43,099,913 of NC_143050.1, read as the reverse complement.
ATGTGATACAGCCTGGTTTCAAACCATTGACTGTAGTGGATGCTCTTTGCACTGAGATGCAGTGCCTTAGACTGCTGCGCCACTCAGGAGCCCAATGAAGTCCATTTGGGTGTATCGCTTGTTCTGAAAAATCGATTACATTTTTCACCACAAGTTCATGTGTGAACCATCTTTCTCTCTTTTACGGATTGTGTGAGTTAGCTGCGTACTGACTCATCCACACAGTATGACCAAGTTCTTTGTCGGGCACTAGGTGGCCATTTGTAAACTGGTCGGAGCTATTGAGGTGTTTGAAATGACTACAACAAAAACAGTCCATATTCTGGCAATGGGATTGTTTTTCATTTTATTTTCACACAATACTTACAAATATATAAATCAAGTGGAAGAACTGAGATTATCTGATTTATAATGTAATTGGGGGAAAAAAACCTTCATTTTATCCACACTTTTATACAGCTGCCACATGACTTGAAACCGATCCAATAAAACTAACAATTTTATACTTAAATAGAAATTACAGTATGACAAAAGGAGAGCAGAAACACATTCATTATTGCTCTCTACCCTGAGTGGATAACTTTCTCTATAGTCAATACATTAGATGATAAGTGGAAGCCAGTGAAAATGTATTGGGATGTGTCTCACTAGTCTAAAGTAGTTTCCTTAAAACCACTTTAGACTATTGAGATATCATCCAAAAGTTTTAATACTGGTGAGTGTACGGCTGGTAGGACCCAGTAGTGGGCATCACCAGGCCTGGGAGGCTGGAGTACTGGTAGAAAGAGTCCAGGGGGAGGCTGGGTAGGGCTGGACTGGCTGTGGATGAGCTGTAGTGTGGGTGGAGGTATGGGGTGGCAGCGCCCCCCTCTGCTGCATGATGGGGTTGGTAGGCATGTAGCTCGGGGTAGTGCAGGAGGTGAGAGGCTACTTTAGCCTGGCACGCTTGGGCAAGAGCGTCCTGGACCATCCTCTTCATCCTCATACGCCTGTTCTGGAACCAGTTACGGATCTGAGGAGAAACAGACAGGCGTTTTAGACACAGCGATCAAAGAAACCTTTGATAACCATTGCAATAGAGTCCCTATATGTATTTTTGTCTGCATTGCCTACCTGTTTGTCTGAGAGGTTGAGTTTCTTGCAGAGCTCAACCTTGTCCCGAGTTCCCAGGTAAGCGTTCCTCTTGAAGGCCCTCTCCAGACTGTTGATCTGCTCCGCTGTGTAGGCTGTACGTGGCCGCCTCCCCGTAGGGGGCGAAGAGGAGACATCCAGGGGGGTGGTTGGGGAGAGGGATCGCCCGCCCTCACTCTCGTACCCTGACGTTTCCCCCTCTGTTCCACTAATGAAGCCAGTCTCAGCCACTACTGAAGAAAGAGGGAGAAGTGATTCCAAATCCATCCATATGCTACATCGTAGTGGTTTCCAAGACTTTTGTGTTCTCTGAACCTTTCAAACACAACCATGTCTCCAGACATCGACTCAGTCTGAAGTGAGTCCTAACTATAGAGCTTTCAGCACTATAAGAGCAAAATCAGATGTAGCTATTTCTAAAGAATTCTGTTAATTCAATCAACACATAGCTCAAAACACACCCACAAACAACAGACACACTATTTAAATGAATGTATGGTTCCCATGTAAACTCAGATCCTGAGTTGATTTGAGGGAGAGTGAACCTACCTTGGTGCTTGTGGTGGAGGGGGCTACTCCTCTTAGCGGTCTCAGTGCCTGCCAGGCTGGGATTGCTGCGTAGGATCAGCCCATGTCCTCTCCTCACCTTGTTCTCTGTCTGGTTCTCTTTATTCTTAGGTTTCGGTCGGCAGTAGAACCCAGGCAAACTCTCGGGGTGGGTCCCAGAGGTGCTGGTGGGTCCAGCCGCAACGGATGTCCAGGAAGAGGAGGGAGGTGAGGGGCTCGTGCTGCCCGATGCCCGACTACTCTGGGCCAGCCACTCAATGGAGAAATGTCCCCTCATGTTTGGATGATGGAAATATCCAACAAAATTAACCAAAATCCTGTTGTTGGGGTGGAGAAACTTGTCCTTTGGATGGATAGAATCTAATGCATCTTATCCTTCAGGTTCCAGAAATGCAGACAAAGTTCTCAGAGCTGGGTAAGTTTAGGTAAGAGTGTGTGTGAGTGTGTTCTTCTCTCTCAGTGGGTCATTGTCCTGATAAATGGAGTAATGATCTGAGTCTCAGCAGTAGAGGCAGTATTTATGCAGGGCATACCTCCTCATTTTACAACTCACTCAGCCCAGGATCAAAGAACACATCCTTCCCTCCCTTCTTCCCTCCCTCCTTCAGTTTTCACAACTGCAGAAATTAAGACGTCTCAATCGGCCTGAATGAGGCCATTACCCGCTGGCTCCAGTGAGTCTGGAGAGCCTCTCCCCCACACACAGTCACATCCTTGCTGTCCTCACCTCCTCTCTCAATCAGGGTTGTGCTCAATTCGAATGTAATTAAGTGATTTGAATTTGAAATTCAGAAATGTAAAAATGTTTTAAATAGCTTCCACTTTACAGTTTATTGAGAAGTCAATGAAAATAAATTCCCTTTTTTCAATTATAGATTTGTAACTGTTAGTTTACTTCCCAATTGAACCCGCTGCTCTCAATATAGCCCTGTGTGCGCGTGTGTGTGTGTGAGAGAGCTCATTACTTCATCCTATTCATGTATTCTCAAATAGCATTGCGTATTCACTTCCTTTAACATTACATATTTTCCTCCTGCTCCTCGGCTCTACCCATGGAATGAAAACAATATGAATATCATTAACTCTTCCAATAACACCTATTCTTGTGTATTTCGTAATATAAAATTACAGGATAATTTCATACATTCCATGATCTGTCCTGTTGATGCTACCCACATGAAAAAAATATTGTAGTGTATACACTATGGTAGGAATAGCATAGTAGTATTTTTTGCAGACTTTACTGTAGTATTTACATTATACTATAGTATAAATACTGTAGTGAAATTGTTTTTGCATATACTATAGTAATTACTGTAGCGTTTTTGCAGATTGTAATATACTTTAGTATTTACTGTAGTGTTTTTGGGGACATTACTAAAGTGTTTTTGTTTTATTATCTTTAACTTAGAAGTGGAGGGCTTTCTCCTTGAGGAAACCTACTGGAGAAATACTAAAATAGCAAATGTTCCATAATCTGTAGGTAGGTAGGTGACACTGGGTTCTGAATGGAGAGTTCAGCCGTCTGCTCTTTTCTATAACCATAGGGAACACAATACGGTCTATACTTAGCATGTAGGTTTCTCACTTATGGGTGGCACAAATTGGGATATAATGAAGGGTGGTATGGGCAGAGTATACAGTATTTTCTACATTGTGTAAATAATAGTGAAGACATCAAAACTATGAAATAACACATGGAATCATGTAGTAACCAAAAAGTGTTAAACAAATCAAAATATATTTTATATTTAGGTTCTTCAAAGTAGCCACCCTTTGCCAAATCAAAATATATTTTATATTTGAGGTTCTTCAAAGTAGCCACCCTTTGCCTTGATGACAGCTTTGCACACTCTTGGTATTCTCTCAACAAGATTCATGAGGAATGCTTTTCCAACAGTCTTGAAGGAGGTCCCACAAAGACACAGCGGTTGGAAACAACAATCTCAAATTTGGACTCATCAGAGCAAAGGACAGATTTCCACCATTTTAGTAGTCAATTGCTCATGTTTCTTGATCCAAGCAAGTGTCTTCTTCTTATTGGTGTAGTTTAGTAGCTGATTCTTTTCAGCAATTCGACCATGAAGGCCTGATTCACTCAGTCTCCTCTGAACAGTTGATGTTGAGATGTATCTGTTACTTGAACTCAGTGAAGCATTTATTTGGGCTGCAATCTGAGGTGCAGTTAACTATAAGGAACGTATCTTCTGCAGCAGAGGTAAATCTGGACTTTTACTAAATAGGCATATCTTCTGTATACCCCCCTACCTTGTCACAACTCAACTGATATGCTCAAATGCATTACGATGGAAAGAAATTCCACAAAATAACTTTTAACAAGGCACACCTGTTAATTTAAATGCATTCCAGGTTGAGAGAATGTCAAGAGTGTGGAAAGTAAAGGGTGGCTACTTTGAAGAATATCAAATATATTTAGATTTGTTTAACACTTTTTGGGTTACTACTTGATTCCACATGTGTTATTTCATAGTTTTGATGTCTTCACTATTATTCTACAATGTAGAAAATAGTGAAAATAAAGAAAAACCCTTGAATGAGTTGGTGTATCTAAACTTTTGACTGGTATTGTATGCAAATTAAATACTGTAGTATTTACTATAGTTATCAAAAAATGTTTTTGTTGTTTTTTGTGTGGATAATACTGTAATATATACTAAAGTATTCTACAGTATACACTCTAAAAAATAAAAAGGTTCCTGAAGTATCCTTTAGGGGTTATTCAAATTAAAACTGTGGGGGAACCCCTATAAGTTCTTCAACGAACCCCATTTAATGGATCCTCAAAGAACCTTTTGAAGAACCGTTGGGGGTTTATTTTTGAACTAATAATAATAATGAACTATAATTCTATAGTAAGTACTGTAGTATTATATAGTAAACTGTAGTCTTTTTTATGTGGGTATAGGCCATATTCAACCAGTTGGATGGTGACCAGGCTTGATTGGTTTAACATAATGCAATGATGGCTGATCTGCCTGGTGATTGTTGTCTAATAATTATCATTCTCATTGGATCTGTCTCTACTGATGAGAGAGATAGGACTGACAACTCTGATGATTGGGTTTTTGTCGATTTGTTTGCGCAAAAATGTGAAGATCCCCTTGGACTACGATATACACTACCGGTCAAGTTTTAGAACACCTACTCATTAAAGGGTTTTTCTTTATGATGGACTGTCGTTTCTCTTTGCTTATTTGAGCTGTTCTTGCCATAATATGGACTTGGTCTTTTACCAAATAGGGCTATCTTCTGTATACCCCCTCTAGCTTGTCACAACACAACTGATAGGCTCAAACACATTAAGAAGGAAAGAAATTCCACAAATTAACTTTTAACAAAGCATACCAGTTTATTGAAATGCATTACTACCTAATGAAGCTGGTTGAGAGAATGCCAAGAGTGTGCAAAGCTGTCATCAAACCAACTGGTGGCTCTCAAATATAAAATATATTTTGATTTGTTTAACACTTTTTTGGTTACTACATGATTCCATTTGTGTTAATTCATAGTTTTGATGACTTCACTATTATTATACAATGTAGAAAATAGTTTTAAAAATTAAGAAAAAAACTCTTGAATGAGTAGGTGCCTAAAACTTTTGACCGGTAGTGTAGGCTTCTATTGGCCTAGTGTTAAAATGTAAATTACAGTCACAAATATTAGGCTACTGAACTGCGGTATCGCTAAAAACCTGGAATTATAAAACTGTCCTTCAATCAACCACATCACTGTTTTACATTATAGAAACTATTTCCCATTTAATAGTGTCCCATTATGGAGTTGTGAGAGGCTACTAAACGCGATTTCTGTCTCTTAAGACGGTCGCCTCGAGACTTCCCTGTCAATCGGGAATGTGAGTATCAAAGAACCGCGGCCCTCTGAAGTGACCAGTCCACGTTAATGACCAATTAGCAAGACTACACCGAGCGCCATGGCGCGCGGAGACAGCCGTCTGGCGGTGGAGAAGTGGAGAGATAGAGCGCAGCAGCCCCCGGATCCATTCCACCCACCGGTCCGAATAACAGCCCGTCATTATCTTATCAATGGGTCGGTTTGTGATTGAGCCGATTAATCCCTAACACAATGTATCACTCACTCAGTCACCCTGCATATTATCCACATGCCACCCACTCCCTCCCCCACCCCTGGCTTCCAAGACGCAGTGGAGGAGATAGACCAAAGCTGTGAAGTAGGCTAGCCTTTCAGAAAAGACAGGACCGTTTAGTCTGTTATCCGCCATAAAGGCGAACGATTGACTTGATCCCCTGATCCTTATTGTAACACTGAAAGAAAGACCATGAGGCTGGCAGAAACCCAACTGAAGCACGAATCCACAGCAGCGCGTCACCGCTCCTGTCTCCAAACCCATCTACACTGCATAGTGCGCATTTGGCCAAGTTCGCTCCCTGCCTGGCAGAAAGTGGGGTTTTTGTAAAGTAACCTAATACTGTTTGGAAATAGGTGTGTAATATATACTGGTTCTTACATTTTAAATATATAGTTTTTTAATTAAATGGTATCAGATATTTGACTGCTTTAAATGGATAGATGGCCGTAGGCCTATCCATAGGCAGGCAAGGCCACTATAGGCTTGTTCACCACATGAACATTCTCGAAAACCTCATTCCAAAATCAAAGGCTTTAATATAGAGTTGGTCCCCCCTTTGCTGCTATAACAGTCTCCACTCTTCTGGAAGGCTTTCCCCTAGATGTTGGAACATTGCTTGGGGAATTGCATCTATTTAGCATTAGTGAGGTCAGGCACTGCTCTTGAACGATTCGGCCTGGCTCGCAGTCAGCGTTACAATTCATTCCAAAAGTGTTCGATGGGGTTGACGTCAAGGTTCTGTGCAGGCCAGTCAAGTTCTTCCACATCTCCGAAACAGGAAAGGGCCTTCCACAAACTGTTGCCAAAAGTTGGAAGCACAGAATCGTCTACAATGTCATTGTCTGCTGTAGCATTAAGATTTCCCTTCACTGAAACAAAGGGTCACAGTCCGAACCATGAAAAACAGCCCCAGACCATTATTCCTTCTCCACCAAACTTTACAGTTGGCACTATGCATTGGGACCGGTATATGCTCCTGGCATCCGCCAAACCCAGATTTGTCCGTCGGACTGCAAGATGGTGAATCGGAATTTGTCCCTGCTCCAGAGTCAAATGGCGGTGAGCTTTACACCACTCCAGCCGACGCTTGGCATTGCGCATGGTGATCTTAGGCTTGTGTGCGGCTGCTCGGCCACGGAAACCGATTTCATGAAGCTCCTGATGAGCAGTTCTTGTGCTGAAGTTGCTTCCAGAGGCAATTTGGAACTCGGTAGTGAGTGTTGCAACCGAGGACAGATGATTTTTTACGTGCTTCAGCACTCGGCGATCCCGTTCTATGAGCTTGTGTGGCCTACCAATTCACTGCTGAGCCGTTGTTGCTCCTAGACGTTTCCACTTACAGTTGACCACAGCAGCTCTAGCAGGGGAGACATTTTATGAACTGACTTGTTTGAAAGGTTGCATCCTATGAAGGTGCCACATTGAAAGACACTGAGGTCTTTAGTAAAGCCAATCTACTGCCAATGTTAGTCTATGAAGATTACATGACTGTCTGCTCAATTTTATTCACCTATCAGCAACAAGTGTGGCTGAAATAGAAATAGAGAAAATAGAAATAGAGTTCAGAAAATATTTACTAAATAAACTAGAGTACCTCGTCTCCTCTTCATGGATCACTCACACACACAGGCACACACACAAACTATGTGAGCTAATACAGTTGAAGACACACACACACACACACACACACACACACACACACACACACACACACACACACACACACACACACACACACTGTTGCAATCAGGGTCTTTGATGGTATCTGTATGGCAGTGGTATGGGAGATGGCCGTTCTGTCTGTTGCAGTACATCTCCCGCCTGTTTAAAACTCCTGTCTCTCTCTTTTCCCTATCTTTTTCTCCCTCTACCCCCCCCTCTCTTTCTCGCTCAACAGGTCGACATCAAAGCACAGCACCCAGCCCACTATCACTGATCAGGATGAGAGAGGGGAGACAGATAGGTGGGCTAGGCTGATACCCATCCCGCTCTAGAGAGACTGAGGGCCTAGCAGTGAAAGAGAGGGAGAGAGAGAAAGGGATGGAGATATGGAAGGAGAAAGTAAACAAAAAGATCAGGATCTTTGGAAGTCATAACTGTAATCAATGAGTCTGTGTGTAAGTTCCTCAGTGTCTGTGTGGATGACAGATCACTTGAGGAAATTAATCCTAGTAATGCGTCTCTGCACTACTACTTAATGTACTTTATTTTATTTACTTCATTTATTGAATTACTATTTTATTCATACAGTCCTTGTGCAGAGTATGGAGGGAGGGGGGGGGGGGTGCTTTTGGGAACCACTGCTGTCTGTGCAAGATGGAACTTAAGAATTAGGTTTTATTCTATTGATGGAAGCTCTCGGAACATTCTAATCTACAAAACAAATGATAACATTTTATTCATGACGACGCCCTACTTCCAGAGTCATAAAAATCGTGTATGTGATGATAGCACATTGCATTGAGTTAGTCTATCCAACACCACTCATAAATACAGTGTTCAGGCATCTTCCTGGTTCTCATGATTGTTTGTTTTTCGCCTGTTTGCCTTGTTTAAAGGCCCATTCCATTAGGACTCTGTTAGTTTAGTCAGTGATTGGTATTTTGTAGTGTCTGTCTTCAACTGTATTAGCTAGCTCACATATTTTGTTTGCTTTGCCATTACAGTTATCTATGAACCACACTGTTTTGAACTGGGTCAAACCCTACTACAATGTGTGTTAGTTTGTGTGTATGTGTCTGTTGGGCCCATAACTAGGCCCAACCTTCGTGTTAAATTAAACTCCCAATTTGAGATTTACCCAGTTGTCTCCACTTTCGACAAAATTAAATCGACCAACACTCTGCTGTATGTGTGTGTGTGTGTTTGTGTGTGTGTCTTCAACTGTATTAGCTCACATAGTTTGTGTGTGTGCCTGTGTGTGTGAGTGATCCATGAAGAGGAGACGAGGTCATTCCATCGGGCCCCAGGCCAGGCCAGTCTGTCTGTGGGCTGACGGTCTCCAGCCGTGCCCCTCTTTGATTGGCTCAATTCACAGCCTTTCAACTCTAATAGCCCTGTTTGCTACTCTGTTATGGACACAAACTTTGCCCGCGCCCCCCTCAGGACACATACACGCATGCAGAGGTGCACGCACATACGCACGCACCCACAGCCGTGGACGAAACACACGCATGCATGCACACACACACACAAACAGAAGTTGCTACTAGTCACTGATCCAGTGGCTGTGTGTGGGTAAAATCACAGAGGAAGCCAAGCCAAGCTAGTTAAAAAGCCATTTCACAACCTATGTTATGATAATTGCATTGTTTGCTCTATAACCCATTCATTCATATGCCACCGTGATATACAATAAGGCCGTGACAACAAAAAGACAATAGTCACACAGAGGCGGAATAAATTCAACAACACATACATTTGTTTCATCACAAAACCTGTGTTTAGCAGATGTTATTGCGGGTGTAGTGAAATGCTTGTGCTTCTAGTTCCTACAGTGCAGCAATATCTAACAAGTAATGTCTAACAATTTTACAACAAATACCTAAAACACACTAATCTAAGTAAAGGAACTAATACTATATAAATATATTGCTCACCCATACATTTAAATATTCTTAATTCCATTCCTTAACTATGTGTATTAGGTATTTGTTGTGAAATTGTTAGATATTACTTGTTAGATATTGCTGCACTGTCGGAACTAGAATCACAAGCATTTCGCGACAGCCGCAATAACATCTGCTAAACACATGTAAGTGACCAGTAAAATGTTATTTGATTTGAAACCGGACAACAACATCTGTCTGGTGAGGTCCACAAAGCAAAAATTGCATGTAACGTACAGTTACATAACCTACAGCATGGTCTAGCAAGTTAATGTTTCTGAAAGTTCACTAAACAACTACTGATATAAAACCGCATGTCAGCACAAAGACAAGAGGAGAACTACCTCAACTTAAACATTTAAAACACCATTAAATCAACAAGGCTATATATGCTTAGTATAATTCACTGAAAACAAACAAAGATACCAAAAACATGTGGCTGTCCATGACGTAAGAAGTGCCCATCAAACCAATCCAACTTGTGGGAGGTGCTTCAGGAAGCATGGGGTGAAATCTCTTCAGATTACCTCAACAAATTGACAACCAGAATGCCAAAGGTCTGCGAGGCTGTAATTGCTGCAAATTGAGGATTCTTTGACGAAAGGACACAATTATTATTCCAATTAAAATCATTATTTATAACCTTGTCAACGTCTTGACTATATTTCCAATTGATTTTTGCAACTAATTTCATGTATGTTTTCATGGAAAACTAGAACAATTCTAAGTGACCCCAAACTTTTGAACGGTAGTGTATGTCAAAATATCTCACATACAGTGGTGCCTTTTATTTCAATACTTCAAAAACCAAACAGACCAATCAGAAGAAAGGAAACACTGCTGATATAAACCCTCCGATTGAAGTTTTACATCAGTGAATCTGTCAGTCATGCCCTGTTTGTTAATGTTAGTTTGTCTGTGATGTAATGATTATTCAACTGTTTGGCTCCTGTTGTCCACTAGTGTCCCGCCCCGTCTGGCCTATGACAGTCAGTCAGTCAGGCAGTCAGACAGTCAGACTTCTTCTCCTTGTCTTAGTGATCCCTATCAGATCTTTCAAAGCCTCTTGGGGCTTTGATGAACTGGTCGTGGAGGATAAGCAGGCACCGTGGCTCCCATGATCGAATGGAGAAGGAGAGGAAGCGAGGAGAAGGAGGAATAGGAGGAGGGTGGGGGAGCAAGCCTTTGGTTGTGAAATCCCCCCTTACGAAACCATTATTATCTACAGTGGGTAGGCCCCAGTCTCCTTTACCGTATCTGTAGAGGTGAGGCATTGGAGACGTACACTTTCTCTTACATACACACGCACAAGTACATGCATACCTGAACCCACACACCAGTAGGCATGTGTTTAGTAGGCAACAAAAGGAAAGAATTCTAGGTTTAGATACAGTATGCCCTGATGAACACGACCCAGTCCCATAAACCTCCAGTCACCGCTGCTCCCCTAAGAACAGGAAGGTGTTGTTGCTGTGTTCCCCTCCCTCCCAGTCATTAACTTTTGTTTCACACATGGTGACACTGGCGTGGGAACAGGTGACGTGCCAATGGGAAGCAGGTGTCGTGGTGGAAAACTGGAGCTCCGTCTCCCAATTCAATTTCAATTTCAATTCAATTTAAGGGCTTTATTGGTATGGGAAACATATGTTAACATTGCAGAAGCAAGTGAAGTAAATAATAAACAAAAGTGAAATAAACCATACAAACAGTAAACATTACACTCACAAAATAACTTTTGGAACTCTCTCTCTCACAAACAGACACGCACACAGGAACACACACACACACATTCTGAGATTAACAAACACCTTTACATGCTTATTTAAATACATGATTATTTTAAAATGTATTCATGATAACTAGTTTGACAAACAGTCAGAAACGCCTTTAGGAGGGGTATAGCCTAGGGGTCTTTCACTCTGTTCCGTTGAGTTTGTTGTGGCAGAGAGGTCTGAGGTGAGGTGTTTATATATACGTGTGTGTGTGTGTGTGTGTGTGTGTGTGTGTGTGTGTGTGAGTGAGAGAGAGAGAGAGAGAGAGAGAGAGGGGGGGGGGGGGGTGTAACAGAGGTGTGAGCAGTGACACTGCCTTTGAAGTTAAACCGGCTTTTAGAAGTTAATGAGGCTGTTAGGAAGAGGTGCTGGAATGCCTGTGAACACACACACACACACACACACACACAGAGAGAGGTTAAATTTGACAAATGACCCTATGTTTCCTATAAACCTTTAAAATCCCATAGGAAGAGGTGGTGGTTGTGTAAACAATAGACATTATAGATGTTATAGATATTAGGTAGGGTTGCAAAGAGTAAGGAGATTTCAGTTATTTGACCCCTGTGCTAATACAGTGCCTTGCGAAAGTATTCGGCCCCCTTGAGCTTTGCGACCTTTTGCCACATTTCAGGCTTCAAACATAAAGATATAAAACTGTATTTTTTTGTGAAGAATCAACAACAAGTGGGACACAATCATGAAGTGGAACGACATTTATTGGATATTTCAAACTTTTTTAACAAATCAAAAACTGAAAAATTGGGCGTGCAAAATTATTCAGCCCCCTTAAGTTAATACTTTGTAGCGCCACCTTTTGCTGCGATTACAGCTGTAAGTCGCTTGTGGTATGTCTATCAGTTTTGCACATCGAGAGACTGACATTGTTTCCCATTCCTCCTTGCAAAACAGCTCGAGCTCAGTGAGGTTGGATGGAGAGCATTTGTGAACAGCAGTTTTCAGTTCTTTCCACAGATTCTCGATTGGATTCAGGTCTGGACTTTGACTTGGCCATTCTAACACCTGGATATGTTTATTTTTGAACCATTCCAGTGTAGATTTTGCTTTATGTTTTGGATCATTGTCTTGTTGGAAGACAAATCTCCGTCCCAGTCTCAGGTCTTTTGCAGACTCCATCAGGTTTTCTTCCAGAATGGTCCTGTATTTGGCTCCATCCATCTTCCCATCAATTTGAACCATCTTCCCTGTCCCTGCTGAAGAAAAGCAGGCCCAAACCATGATGCTGCCACCACCATGTTTGACAGTGGGGATGGTGTGTTCAGGGTGATGAGCTGTGTTGCTTTTACGCCAAACATAACGTTTTGCATTGTTGCCAAAAAGTTCAATTTTGGTTTCATCTGACCAGAGCACCTTCTTCCACATGTTTGGTGTGTCTCCCAGGTGGCTTGTGGCAAACTTTAAACAACACTTTTTATGGATATCTTTAAGAAATGGCTTTCTTCTTGCCACTCTTCCATAAAGGCCAGATTTGTGCAATATACGACTGATTGTTGTCCTATGGACAGAGTCTCCCACCTCAGCTGTAGATCTCTGCAGTTCATCCAGAGTGATCATGGGCCTCTTGGCTGCATCTCTGATCAGTCTTCTCCTTGTATGAGCTGAAAGTTTAGAGGGACGGCCATGTCTTGGTAGATTTGCAGTGGTCTGATACTCCTTCCATTTCAATATTATCGCTTGCACAGTGCTCCTTGGGATGTTTAAAGCTTGGGAAATATTTTTGTATCCAAATCCGGCTTTAAACTTCTTCACAACAGTATCTCGGACCTGCCTGGTGTGTTCCTTGTTCTTCATGATGCTCTCTGCGCTTTTGACGGACCTCTGAGACTATCACAGTGCAGGTGCATTTATACGGAGACTTGATTACACACAGGTGGATTGTATTTATCATCATTAGTCATTTAGGTCAACATTGGATCATTCAGAGATCCTCACTGAACTTCTGGAGAGAGTTTGCTGCACTGAAAGTAAAGGGGCTTAATAATTTTGCACGCCCAATTTTTCAGTTTTTGATATGTTAAAAAAGTTTGAAATATCCAATAAATGTCGTTCCACTTCATGATTGTGTCCCACTTGTTGTTGATTCTTCACAAAAAAATACAGTTTTATATCTTTATGTTTGAAGCCTGAAATGTGGCAAAAGGTCGCAAAGTTCAAGGGGGCCGAATACTTTCGCAAGGCACTGTAGTTTTCTCTCTCTCAAAATAACAGAATATTCACTTGTATTTCAGCCGGTTTTGTATCTTGGGTAAATTTGTGTCATATTTAGTTTTGGTAGTTCAGCTAAGAAAGTAGCATATACACTACTGGTCAAAAGTTTTAGAACACCTGCTCATTCAAGGGTTTTTCTTTATTTGTACTATTTTCTACATTGTAGAATAATAGTGAAGACATCAAAATTATAAAATAACACACATGGAATTATGTAGTAACCAAATAAGTGTTAAACAAATCATAATATATTTGAGATTCTTCAAATAGCCAACATTTGCCTAGCCAACATTTGCCTTCCAGCTTTACCTGTAATGCTTTTATAACAGTCTTGAAGGAGTTCCCACATATGCTGAGCATTTGTTGGCTGCTTTTCCTTCACCCTGCGGCCCGACTCATAAAAGCATTCCAAGTGAAGCTGGTTGAGAGAATGCCAAGAGTGTGCAAAGCTGTCATCAATGCAAAGGGTGGCTACTTTGAAGAATCTCAAATATAAAATACATGATTCCATATGTGTTATATCATACTTTTGATGTCTTCAATGTTATTCTACAATGTAGAAAACAGTGAAAATATTAGAGAAAAACCCTTGAATGAGCAGGTGTGTCCAAAGTTGACTGGTACTGTATTTTGTTTATTTGTTCACATTTTTACTCAGTTTTTCACAAATCCTGACATTTAAGTACAAATTCCCTGTCTTAGGTCAGTTGGGATCACCACTTTATTTTAAGAATGTGAAATGTCAGAATAATAGTAGAGAGAATGATTTATTTCAGCATTTATTTATTTCATCACATACCCAGTGGGTCAGAAGTTTACATACACTCAATTCGTTTTTGGTGGCATTGCCTTCAAATTGTTTAACTTGGGTCAAACGTATCGGGTAGCCTTCCATAAGCTTCCCAGAATAAGTTGGGCAAATCTTGGCTCATTCCTCCTGACAGAGCTGGTGTAACTGGTCAGGTTTATAGGCCTCCTTGCTCGCGCACGCTTTTCAGTTCTGCCCACAAATTTTCTATAGGATTGAGGTCAGGGCTTTGTGATGGCCACTCCAGTACCTTGACTTTGTTGTCCTTAAGTCTTTTTGCCACAACTTTGGAAGTATGCTTGGGGTCATTGTCCATTTGGAAAACCAATTTGGGACCAAGCTTTAACTTACTGACTGATGCCTTGATATGTTGCTTCAATATATCCACATAATTGTCCTGCCTCATGATGCCATCTATTTTGTGAAGTGCACCAGTCCCTCCTGCAGCAAAGCACCCCTGCCACCCCCGTGCTTCACGGTTGGGATGGTGTTCTTCGGCTTGCAAGCCTCCCCCTTTTTCCTCCAAACAGAACAATGGTCATTATGGCCAAACAGTTCTATTTTTGTTTTATCAGACCAGAGGACCTTTCTCCAAAAAGTCTGGATTTTTTATGTGGTTTTGGAGCAGTGACTTCTTCCTTGCTGAGAGGCCTTTTAGGTTATGTCGATATAGGACTCATTTTTACTGTGGATATAGATACTTTTGTACCTGTTTCCTCCAGCATCTTCACAAGGTCCTTTGCTGTTGTTCTGGGATTGATTTGCACTTTTCGCACCAAAGTACATTAATCTCTAGGAGACAGAACGCGTCTCCTTCCTGAGCTGTATGACGGCTGCGTGGTCCCATGGTGTTTATACTTGCGTACTATTGTTTGTACAGGTGAACATGATAACTACAGGCATTTGGAATTTGTGCAAAAGAATGAAAGAGACTTGTGGAGGTCTACAATTTTTTTTCTGAGGTCTTGGCTGATTTCTTTTGATTTTCCCATGCCAAGCAAAGAGGCACTGAGTTTGAAGGTAGGCCTTGAAATACATCCACAGGTTTTTTTTCACCTTTATTTAACCAGGTAGGCAAGTTGAGAACAAGTTCTCATTTACAATTGCGACCTGGCCAAGATAAAGCAAAGCAGTTCGACACATACAACGACACAGAGTTACACATGGAGTAAAACAAACATACAGTCAATAATACAGTATAAACAAGTCTATATACGATGTGAGCAAATGAGGTGAGATAAGAGAGGTAAAGGCAAAAAGGCCATGGTGGCAAAGTAAATACAATATAGCAAGTAAAACACTGGAATGGTAGATTTGCAATGGGAGAATGTGCAAAGTAGAAATAAAAATAATGGGGTGCAAAGGAGCAAAATAAATAAATTAATTAAATACAGTAGGGAAAGAGGTAGTTGTTTGGGCTAAATTATAGGTGGGCTATGTACAGGTGCAGTAATCTGTGAGCTGCTCTGACAGTTGGTGCTTAAAGCTAGTGAGGGAGATAAGTGTTTCCAGTTTCAGAGATTTTTGTAGTTCGTTCCAGTCATTGGCAGCAGAGAACTGGAAGGAGAGGCGGCCAAAGAAAGAATTGGTTTTGGGGGTGACTAGAGAGATATACCTGCTGGAGCGTGTGCTACAGGTGGGAGATGCAATGGTGACCAGCGAGCTGAGATAAGGGGGGACTTTACCTAGCAGGGTCTTGTAGATGACATGGAGCCAGTGGGTTTGGCGACGAGTATGAAGCGAGGGCCAGCCAACGAGAGCGTACAGGTCGCAATGGTGGGTAGTATATGGGGCTTTGGTGACAAAACGGATTGCACTGTGATAGACTGCATCCAATTTGTTGAGTAGGGTATTGGAGGCTATTTTGTAAATGACATCGCCAAAGTCGAGGATTGGTAGGATGGTCAGTTTTACAAGGGTATGTTTGGCAGCATGAGTGAAGGATGCTTTGTTGCGAAATAGGAAGCCAATTCTAGATTTAACTTTGGATTGGAGATGTTTGATATGGGTCTGGAAGGAGAGTTTACAGTCTAACCAGACACCTAAGTATTTGTAGTTGTCCACGTATTCTAAGTCAGAGCCGTCCAGAGTAGTAATGTTGGACAGGCGGGTAGGTACAGGTAGCGATCGGTTGAAGAGCATGCATTTAGTTTTACTTGTATTTAAGAGCAATTGGAGGCCACGGAAGGAGAGTTGTATGGCATTGAAGCTTGCCTGGAGGGTTGTTAACACAGTGTCCAAAGAAGGGCCAGAAGTATACAGAATGGTGTCGTCTGCGTAGAGGTGGATCAGAGACTCACCAGCAGCAAGAGCGACCTCATTGATGTATACAGAGAAGAGAGTCGGTCCAAGAATTGAACCCTGTGGCACCCCCAGAGAGACTGCCAGAGGTCCGGACAGCAGACCCTCCGATTTGACACACTGAACTCTATCAGAGAAGTAGTTGGTGAACCAGGCGAGGCAATCATTTGAGAAACCAAGGCTGTCGAGTCTGCCGATGAGGATGTGGTGATTGACAGAGTCGAAAGCCTTGGCCAGATCAATGAATACGGCTGCACAGTAATGTTTCTTATCGATGGCGGTTAAGATATCATTTAGGACCTTGAGCGTGGCTGAGGTGCACCCATGACCAGCTCTGAAACCAGATTGCATAGCAGAGAAGGTATGGTGAGATTCGAAATGGTCGGTAATCTGTTTGTTGACTTGGCTTTCGAAGACCTTAGAAAGGCATGGTAGGATAGATATAGGTCTGTAGCAGTTTGGGTCAAGAGTGTCACCCCCTTTGAAGAGGGGGATGACCGCAGCTGCTTTCCAATCTTTGGGAATCTCAGACGACACGAAAGAGAGTTTGAACAGGCTAGTAATAGGGGTGGCAACAATTTTGGCAGATAATTTTAGAAAGAAAGGGTCCAGATTGTCTAGCCCGGCTGATTTGTAGGGGTCCAGATTTTGCAGCTCATTCAGAACATCAGCTGAGCAGATTTGGGAGAAGGAGAAATGGGGAAGGCTTGGGCGAGTTGTTGTGGGGGGTGCAGTGCTGTTGACCGGGGTAGGAGTAGCCAGGTGGAAAGCATGGCCAGCCGTAGAAAAATGCTTATTGAAATTCTCAATTATGGTGGATTTATCAGTGGTGACAGTGTTTCCTATCTTCAGTGCAGTGGGCAGCTGGGAGGAGGTGTTCTTATTCTCCATGGACTTTACAGTGTCCCAGAACTTTTTTTGAGTTAGTGTTGCAGGAAGCAAATTTCTGCTTGAAAAAGCTAGCCTTTGCTTTTCTAACTGCCTGTGTATAATGGTTTCTAGCTTCCCTGAACAGCTGCATATCACGGGGGCTGTTCGATGCTAATGCAGAACGCCATAGGATGTTTTTGTGTTGGTTAAGGGCAGTCAGGTCTGGGGAGAACCAAGGGCTATATCTGTTCCTGGTTCTAAATTTCTTGAATGGGGCATGTTTATTTAAGATGGTTAGGAAGGCATTTTTATAAAATATCCAGGCATCCTCTACTGACGGGATGAGATCAATATCCTTCCAGGATACCCCGGCCAGGTCGATTAGAAAGGCCTGCTCGCTGAAGTGTTTCAGGGAGCGTTTTACAGTGATGAGTGGAGGTCGTTTGACCGCTGACCCATTACGGATGCAGGCAATGAGGCAGTGATCGCTGAGATCTTGGTTGAAAACAGCAGAGGTGTATTTAGAGGGCAAGTTGGTTAGGATGATATCTATGAGGGTGCCCGTGTTTAAGGCTTTGGGGAGGTACCTGGTAGGTTCATTGATAATTTGTGTGAGATTGAGGGCATCAAGTTTAGATTGTAGGATGGCTGGGGTGTTAAGCATGTTCCAGTTTAGGTCGCCTAGCAGCACAAGCTCTGAAGATAGATGGGGGGCAATCAGTTCACATATGGTGTCCAGAGCACAGCTGGGGGCAGAGGGTGGTCTATAGCAGGCGGCAACGGTGAGAGACTTGTTTTTAGAGAGGTGGATTTTTAAAAGTAGAAGTTCAAATTGTTTGGGTACAGACCTGGATAGTAGGACAGAACTCTGCAGGCTATCTTTGCAGTAGATTGCAACACCGCCCCCTTTGGCAGTTCTATCTTGTCTGAAAATGTTGTAGTTTGGAATTAAAATGTCTGAATTTTTGGTGGTCTTCCTAAGCCAGGATTCAGACACAGCTAGAACATCCGGGTTGGCAGAGTGTGCTAAAGCAGTGAATAGAACAAACGTAGGGAGGAGGCTTCTAATGTTAACATGCATGAAACCAAGGCTATTACGGTTACAGAAGTCGTCAAAAGAGAGCGCCTGGGGAATAGGAGTGGAGCTAGGCACTGCAGGGCCTGGATTCACCTCTACATCGCCAGAGGAACAGAGTAGGAGTAGAATAAGGGTGCGGCTAAAAGCAATAAGAATTGGTCGTTTAGAACGTCTGGAACAGAGAGTAAAAGGAGGTTTCTGGGGGCGATAAAATAGCATCAAGGTATAATGTACAGACAAAGGTAAGGTAGGATGTGAATACAGTGGAGGTAAACCTAGGTATTGAGTGATGAAGAGAGAGATATTGTCTCTAGAAACATCATTGAAACCAGGAGATGTCATTGCATGTGTGGGTGGTGGAACTAATAGGTTGGATAAGGTATAATGAGCAGGACTAGAGGCTCTACAGTGAAATAAGCCAATAAACACTAACCAGAACAGCAATGGACAAGGCATATTGACATTAAGGAGAGGCATGCTCAGTCGAGTGATCAAAAGGGTCCAGTGAGTGGAGAGGTTGGTTGGGGGTCACGGCGATTTAGACAGCTAAATCGGTAGCAAGCTAGCATAGGAGCAAGCTAGCATAGGATGGAGGTCTGTTATTAGCCACCTCTTGCGTTCCGTCAGTAGATTAGTGGGGTTCCGTGTGGTAGAGGGGATTAATCCAAATCACACAACAACAACAAAAATAAAAACAATAGATATAGTTATAGAGGCCCAAGAAGAAAAATAAAGAAAAATAAAATAAAATTGTCCGATTGTCTATTCAGATAGCAGCCGATAAGATAGCCAACGGCTAGCAGGCCGCAGATGGGCGCCCAGGCAACGTTGCGCCGGAGGAGCCAGCAGGACAATTCCCTCGGGTAGACAACGTCGGCAGTCCAGCTGTGAAGGCCCGGTGGCGCTCCGTGTAGGAATCAAAACGGGTCCGGATAGGTGACTGCAGCCCAGGAGTGATTGATGGAACTCTTCAGCTGGCTAGCTCCGGAACAATTGATGTTAGCTCCGGCGGCCGAAATCCGGTATGTTCCGTTCCGAGCCGCGCTGCGCTGCACCGCGCCGTACAAAACTGCCGATAGATTCTCGAGCCAAAGGACAGCCGATGACCACAAACCGTGGTTAGCTGAGTACTAACGATTAGCCAGTAAATAAGCTAACTAGCTTCTGAACCAGCTTCAGAGTAGCTTCTGGACCAGCTTCTGGGTAGCTCCCGGCTAGCTTCTAATGGCTAATTTCTGGCTAGCCTCTCAGATCTGAGGTAAATAATACTTTTTTATATAAATATAAATTGGTGAAGCGGATTGCAGGAGAGTGTTCTGAAGATGAGTTTTTGGAAAATTAAAAATGTATGTGAAAAAAAAGTTATAAATATATCTATATACGGGACACGACAGGACGAGGACAAAAATACGTCTGAACTGCTATGCCATCTTGGGAAGGTACACCTCCAATTGACTCAAATGATTGTTAATTAGCCTATCAGAAGCTTCTAAAGCCATGACATCATTTTCTGGAAATTTTCAAGCTGTTTAAAGGCACAGTCAACTTAGTGTATGTAAACTTCTGACCCACTGGAATTGTGATACAGTGAATTATGAGTGAAATAATCTGTCTGTAAACAATTGTTGGAATAATTACTTGTGTCATGCACAACGTAGATGTCCTAACATACTTGCCAAAACTATAGTTTGCTAACAAGAAATTTGTGGAGTGGTTGAAAAACGAGTTTTAATGACTCCAACCTTTGATAAAACTAGGCAGGCTAGCTAACGTTAGCTAGTGTGTAAACTTCCGACTTCAACTGTATATACTGTATCTTATACCATCTATTGCATAATGCCTATGCAGCTTGATCATTGCTCATCCATATATTTATTTGTACATATTCTTATTCCATTCCTTTAGATTTGTGTGTATCAGGTAATTGTTGTGGAATTGTTAGATTACTTGTTAGATATTACTGCACTGTCGGAACTAGAAGCACTTGCATTTCGCTGCACTAGCATTAACATCTGCTAACCATGTGTATGTGACCAATAACATTTGATTTGATTTAACCTAAAACATGGCCGAGTTACAGTTTTGACTTGAATCTACTTGAAAATCTATGGCAAGACCTGAAAATGGTTGTCTAGCAATGATCAACAACAAATTTGACAGAGCTTGAAGAATTTTGAAAAGAATAATGGGAAAATGTGGGGTATTATGTGTAGATGGGTGCTGAAAAAAATAGATTTAAACCGTTTTGAATTCAGGCTCTAGCACAACAAAATGTGGAACAAGTCAAGTGGTATGAATACTTTCTGAAGGCACTGTAACGTTACATCTCTTCATGTAGGTAGCAGTATTTTGATAAAACTCGGCAGGCTAGCTAATGTTAGCTAGTGTCAGTGATGCAGACTAGCTAGCGTTTTAGCGAACGTTAGCGTAGCTAGATAACTAGCTTGCTAGCTACCTCATTACAATTTTAGTTAATTCATAGCTCATACAGGGTAGCATAGTGGTTAGAGCGTTGGACTAGTAACCGGAAGGACTAGTAACCCCCGAGCTGACAAGGTAAAAATCTGTTGTTCTGCCCCTGAACAACCCACTGTTCCTAGGCCGTCATTGAAAATAAGAATTTGTTCTTAACTGACTTGCCTAGTTAAATAAAGGTAAAATAAATACAAGTTGATTTTGTATTGTTTAAATACTGCTGGTTAAGTAACGTTATCATTTGATAATGTTAGCAGTCTGTATTGCCTAGGGCAAAACTAAATAATGGATTCAGCTATCGTGGTAGCTAACTCATGTCTGAGTCTGACTAATACAGTGAACTATTAGAAACACACCGTAACGCCCGTCACCTGCCTGAATCTAAACCCAATCTGGAGCTACAGTCAGGAAAGCATAGAATTAGGGTTTCCACTAGTTACCATAACCACAAAATCTAGATTGGCTATATCATAAAAATTAAAGAAAACAAAAATTTGCTTTTTGGTATTAATTTAAGGTTAATATTTGGTACACGGTTAGCAGTGTAGTTAAGGTTAGGTTTAAAATAACATTTTAAGAAAATAAATTGTAGAAATAGGTGGGCTTTATGACTTTGGTAACTAGTGACGACCTAGAATTAGCTTGATTCGTTTATTGTCCTAATGACATAGACTGCTTCATTAACAACGGTAATGTGTGTTACGCCGATGTGAATTTTTTAAATATAAAATACTCGGTTTGATATAAAATGAAATGGATGACCTACGATCAAGATTACACTACCAACAGTGTCACGTTGTTCGTAATAATGGTCGGACCAAGGCGCAGCATACATAGAGTTCCACATATTTGATTAGAAAGTGAAACTTAGAAAAACCAAAACAATAAAGAATAAATTAACCGTGACAACAATGTAGTGCTAACAGGCAACTAAACATAAACAATATCCCATAACCCACAGGTGGGAAAAAAATGCTACTTAAGTATGATCCCCAATTAGAGACAACAATAACCAGCTGCCTCTAATTGGGAATCATACAAATCACCAACATATAAATTCAAACCAAGAACCCCACATAGAAAACATAAACTAGAACAACACCCCAGTCACGCCCTGACCTACTCTACCATAGAAAATAAAAGCTTCTATGGTCAGGACGTGACAAACAGGATATTATAAACTGTAATATCTTATGTTTCACCGAGTCATGGCTGAAAGACGACACGGATAATATAGAGCTGGCGGGATTTTCCATGCACCGGCAGGACAGAGAAGCCACCTCTGGTAAGACGAGGGGTGGGGGTGTGTGTCTATTTGTCAATAAGTTGACAAATATAACAGCGATGTCTAATTTGAAAGAAGACTCAAGGTATTGCTCGCCTGAGGTAGAGTACCTTATGATAAGCTGTAGACCACGCTTTCTACCAAGAGAGTTCTCATCTATATTATTCTTAGCCATCTATTTACCACCACAAACCGATGCTGGCACTAAGACTGCACTCAACCAGCCGTATAAGGCCATAAGCAAACATAAGCAAACATAAGGCCATAAGCAAACAAGAAAATGCTCATCTAGAAGTGGCGCTCCGAGTGGCCGAGGACTTTAATACAGGCAAACTTAAATCCATGTTACCTAATTTCTACCAGCATGTCACATGTGCAACCAGAGGGGAAAAAACTCTAGACCACCTTTACGCCACACACAGAGATGCATACAAAGCTCTCTCCGCCCTCCAAATCTGACCATAATTCTATCTTCCTGATTCCTGCTTACTAGCAAAAACTAAAGCAGGAAGTACCAGTGACTTGCTCAATACAGAAGTGGTCAGATGACGTGGGTGCTACGCTACAGGACTGTTTTGGAAGCACAGACTGGAATATATTCCGGGATTCATCAAATGGCATTGGCTTCATAAATAAGTGCATCGACGACGTCGTCCTCACAGTGACCGTACGTACATAGCCAAACCAGATGCAATGTATTACAGGCAACATCCGCATCGAGCTAAAGGCTAGAGCTGCTGCTTTCAAGGAGCGGGACACTAATCCGGACGCTTATAAGAAATCCTGCTATGCCCCCAGACGAACCATCAAACAAGCAAAGCGTCAATAAAGGATTCAAATTGAATCCTACTACATTGGCTCTGACGCTCGTCGGAAGTGGCAGGGCATGAAAACTATTACGGATTGCAAAGGGAAACCCATCTGCAAGCTGCCCAGTGACTGGAACCTACCAGATGAGCTAAATGCCTTTTATGCTCACTTCGAGGCAAACAACACTGCAGCATGCATGAGAGCATCAGCTGTTCTGGACAACTGTGTGATAACGCTCTCGGTAGCTAATGTGAGCAAGACCTTTAAACAGGTCAACATTCACAAAGCCGGACTGATTACTAGGATGTGTACTCAAAGCATGTGCGGACCAACTGGCAAGTGTCATCACTGACATTTTCATCCTCTCCCCGATCGAGTCCAGACTGACAAAAGGGTTTGATATTGATGTCTCTAAATGGAGAGAGATGTGGCACTTGGCATAACATTTTTACTTGTGTTGTCTTTTTTTATTATTGAATTGAATGGTATCAGTAAATATGAGGAAGAAACCCAGTGTATTCTGCACCTGGATCAGGGAACTCCTGTTGTATACTAGACACCACACAGGAAGGCATAGCCACGGGAAGTAGGGTTGCTGAGGGTGCTGGCGCACCCCCTGAAAAGTCTGAATAATAAAACAAGTTTCATTAAAAATGAAACATTTGTGAGAACCTTTTTTCCTCATAAAAGTAATGCACTACTGGGCCTTTACTAATCCTGTATTAGCGGACCTATATAGCCCTCTACATGCAATATTTCTGCCACTACCCCTGTTTTACTTATGTAAATGAGATATTTCTGTATTTAATTTTGAATCAATTTGCAAAAAATTCAAAATATATATTTTTACTTTGTCATTATGGCATATTGTGTGTAGATGGGTGAGGGGGGGAAATAAATGTAATCTATTTTGAATTCATGCTGTAACACAACAAAAATGTGGATTAAATTAAGCTGGATGGCTAGCTAGCTAGCTAGCTATTAGACTGGATCTAGCTAATGGTCATTATACATACAGGCTTTGTCTCTTAGTGGCTATGTCTAGATATTTTTGACAAATGCAATTAAAATTCAACGGACATCTCCATTTGTGTGAATGTGTCTGAAGACTGGGGTAAATTCCTTAGTGAAGACCATAGTCAACCGTAGCTAAATGTTTTGCAAGGTAAACCAGATTATTCTCTCACTGTTTCAATCCACTTGCACTGTGGCATTGGAGAGAAAATGTTGCCATATTCAAGCTAATATCCTGTAATTTTGCATTTTTTTTCATGAAGTGGAGAGATGTTATTGTTGTTGCAGCTTTCAAGCTAATATCCTGCAATTCTACACATTTCCCCACGAGGCAGAGAAAAAACACTGCATTTATGTAAATCAAACAGTATTGAGTTGATATAAAAAAAAAATGGTGCAGTACTGTGGATACCAATATCCCTGTGAGACTCGCAGTCCCATGTTGCCCAGGGCTAAGAACATAAATTGTAGATACATAATATGACTCTCTAAATATATTCCATGGATCTCTTGGTCAAAATTATTTTAAAGATATGTACCTTTGCAGTACCTCTGACCCCACTTTGAGAACACCCGAATAGGCTTTCGAGAGGTGTGGCGGGTGCACTCAGTAGCAACACTGCACGCCCGACATCGACGGAGCTCTCAAACAAACAGGTATTACATGGATGAAATTCGCAAAGTAAGGCACTCTTTTATAAACTGAAATAGTAATTGAGTCCGTATTGCCGCTAATAGCACAAACGAATGGTGTACACCTGCATTTCATGCAACAGCAGTAATGGAGTTGTAGAAATGGACATGTTTGTACTTGGCGCATGTGGGGAATTGAGAACGGTAGTTTGAAGTGTTCGTTAGAACAGTAGACGTGAGCTCGCAATCGCATCGTGACATACACCGCAGTGTCTCATCAGTAGACTACTGAGTTCAGAGAGGACATTATTCTATGTTTTCGGAAAAATATTCTGTAGTAGTCTGATTAATCAGGCTGTACACAATTCATTGATATAGGCGCCAACCGGAAACCTATGCCTGCAAAAATGGTGTAAGTGTTCCTCCAACGTTTACCGGTTGTCCTCTAGCTGCTTAGTTTAATATGGATTCGCTCTGAAAAATACTTTTTTGACCTGAATGACAAAATATTCAAGAAATGAAGGTGCTCAAAGTTTTTTTTTGCATTTTTTTGCATTTTTTTGCATGAGACATTCATGTCAAATCAAGTTTTATTTGTCACATGCGCCAAATGCAACAGGTGTAGACTTTAAGTGAAAGGCTTACCTACAAGCCTAACAATGCTTTAAGACGTTTTGAGAAAAAATAAGTGTTAAGTAAAATTAGAAAATAAAAGTAACAAATAATTAAACAGCAGCAGTAAAATAACAATAGCTGGTTATGTACAGGGGGTACTAGTACAGAGTCAATTTGTGGGTTAGTTGAGGTAATATGTAATTTTTTGGGGTATTTTTTGTTTAACCTTTCGGTTACTGGCCCAACGCTTTAACCACTAGGCTACCTGCCACTCCCTCTACATGTAGGTAGAGTTAAATTGACTATGCATAGATAATAAACAGAGTAGCAGCATTGTAAAAGAGGTGTCTGGGTAGCCCTTTGATTAGCTGTTCGGGAGTCTTATGGGGTAGAAGGGGTAGAAGCTGTTAAGAAGCCTTTTGGCACGTGGCAGCAGAGAGAACTAGGGTGACAAGGGTGGCTGGAGTCTTTGATTATTTTTAGGGCCTTCCTCTGACACCGCCTGGTGTAGAGGTCCTGGATGGCAGGAAGCTTGGCCCCGGTGATGTCCTGGGCCGTACACACTACCCTCTGTAGTGCCTTGCGGTCGGAGGCCGAGCAGTTGCCATACCAGCAGGCAACCCCCCCAGGATGCTCTCGACGGTGCAGCTGAAGAATCTTTTGAGGATCTGAGGACCCATGTTGAATCTTTTCAGTCTCCTGAGGGGGAATAGGTTTTGTTGTGCCCTCTTCACGACTGTCTTGGTGTGTTTAGACCATGATTGTGTGTTGGTGATGTGGATACCAAGGAACTTGAAGCTCTCAACCTGCTCCACTACAGCCTCGTCGATGAGAATGGGGGCGTGCTCGGTCCTCCTTTTCCTGTAGTCAACAATTATCTCCTTTGTTTTGATCACATTGAGGGAGAGGTTGTTTCCTGGCACCCCATGGCCTTGTCTCTGACCACCTCCCTATAGACTGTCTCATCGTTGTTGGTGATCAGGCCTACCACTGACATGATAATTGTGTTGGAGTCGTGCCTCGCCTTGCAGTCATGATTGAACAGGGAGTACAGGAAGGGACTGAGCACACATCCTTGAGGGGCCCTTGTGTTGAAGATCAGCGTGGCGGATGTGTTGTTAACTACCCTTACCACCTGGTGGCGGCCTGTCAGGAAGTCCAGGATCCAGTTGCAGAGGGGAGGTGTTTAGTCCCCATATTGACGTGGTTCTGAGTGATGTTTTACGACACTCTTTTACAACACCTGTGGTGTATGTGTGGCAATGGCGGAATAAAATTTAAACTCGTTCATCTATGATCGATGGTGCGGGTTGTCCTTGCTCGCTGTAACTAACAAAGAAGGATATGGTTCCAGAAGTGGAAATCATGTTTTTTTTCTGTGGATGTTGGAGTTTATGGAAGTGCAATGGATGTATTCAAGCCACCAGAGGCTTTGTGCCTGGATGGGAATTCTGACACGAATTGGAAAACATTTCGGCAGAGGTTTTTGTTGTATATGTCTGCCATTGGCGTTACAAAGGAGCCCGGAAGAATGTAAAGTTGCTCTCAATATATTCAATTCCTTCAAGTTTGCAAATATGGAGGATAAAGACGAGTTTGCGGAGGTACTGGTTCAGTTTGATGCATGTTGTTTGCCAAAGAAGAACGGGACATATGAACGTCGTGTTTGATGTTGTGTTTGACGTCTTTTCTACTGATTTGAAATGAAAAGCACAGACGTGTCATTTTGACACCTAATCTCATCTACGCTTCGAGATCAGATTGTGTTTGGTATAAATGATTCCAGAGTTAGAGAAAGATTGCTGTGGGAAAGTGAGTTACATTTGGACACTGCAGTAGAAATATGTCAGGTGAATAAGCGGGCTCAATTGCATATTAAAACCTTTAGCTCCACACCAGCAAGCACTGCTATGGAGGTGGAAAGCGCAGCAGTGGCTTTTGTACATAAGGACACAAGGGGGCGCTATGAGCAAAGGATTTACAAGCAATGTGATTGTAACAGGTGTGGCACCAGACAAGGAAATGTCCTGTCTTTAGGAAAAGTGCAAGGGGAAAAATGTTATTGGACAAATATGTTTTGCAAAGGACAAGTATGGGAGACAAAATGTTCACACCATTGAGATGGAGGAGAATGAACAAAGATGTGTTCACAGGATTTGGTGCAATGCTTCTCATTCACTCTATAACCCTCACAGAGAATGCCAAGCCAGTGATTTATGCACCACGCAGAGTTCCGGTGCCACTATGGAAGGATCTAAAGAATGAGTTGGGAAGAATGGCAAAACTCGATGTGCTTGTGAAAACAGACGAGCCAACAGACTGACACCAATTCCATGGTGTGTGTTCGCAAAAGGAATGGAGATCTGAGAGTCTGTATGGACCTCCAAGGACCTTAAATATATCAAAAGGGAGACTGTTCAGATTTCTAAGAGGGAGGAGATGGCGTGTGAAATGGCTGGCGCACATTATTTCTCCAAGTCGGATGCTTCAAATGGATTCTGGCAGGTGAGGTTGGATGCAGCCAGCACCAAGCTTTGTACAGTCAATA
Organism: Oncorhynchus mykiss; assembly: GCF_057628025.1. Classification (NCBI taxonomy): domain Eukaryota; kingdom Metazoa; phylum Chordata; class Actinopteri; order Salmoniformes; family Salmonidae; genus Oncorhynchus; species Oncorhynchus mykiss. Next base: position 43,072,040 of record NC_143050.1, on the reverse strand, counting down.
CCTCCTTTGGAAGATATTCCTTTAAGAGGTTACCATTTGGCATACGTTCTGCCCCTGAGCTCTTTCACAAGGCCATGGAAAGTGTCCACTGAGGGGTTAGAGGGAGTTTGAGTGTATGTGGATCATTCTGTGGTCTGTGGGTCCACTTCAGGAACACAATGAGCAGTTGGAAAAGACTGCAGATGGTTCAGAAGCATGGTTTGAAGCTAAATCGGGCTAAATGACAGTTCTGTGTGAAGGAAATCACATTTCTTGGATAGGCTATCCTCGTAGGGTGTGCAGCCTGATCATGCCAAGGTCAATGTGGTGAGGGAGATGGCAAATCACACACATCGGAAAGGCATTCAGCGTGTTTTGCGTGTGGTCAATTATTTGGGGAAGTCTACCAAATCTGTCAGCTAAAACAGTGAACTTAATAACACTCCTTCAGGACAAGAGAGTTCTCGTGGAACCGAGAACACGAAAGAGAGTGGGACAATGTAAAGAACATTTTGGCTGAAGAGCCAGTGCTAACTTTTTTTTAACCTGACAGGCCTACTAAGGTGTCCACGGACGCCTCTAAAGATGGCATTGGAGCAGTGCTGCTTCAGGAGCATCAAGGTGTGTGGAAGCCTGTGGCTTATGAACCCATTCTTTGACTGATGCTGAGAAGCGTTATACCTAAATAGAAAAGTAGTGCCCAGGGTTGGTTGTGAAGTTTCACTGTTACATTTATGGTTTTGTTCTAACCTATGTGCCTGGGTAAACTTTAGTGGTAGCAGATGCCCTCTCAAGGACTCCACCAGTAGTGGCCCAAATCATCCTCAATCAGGAGTCTATTGCGGAGGAGGTTGCCTTACATGTGGATATGGTCATGGAGTCACTTCCTGTTTCTGAGCAACAACTAAGGAGAATAGCTGAAGAGACCACAATAGATCCCAATCTTCCAATCTTTGCAAGGTGATTCATAATATGGAAAATGGCTGGCAAAAAGGCTCTTGTAAGCAGCACTTCCCACTAAGCGCAGAGCTGTCAATGGTGTGCTGTTGAAGAATAACAGAATGGTAATACCTCCTTCAATGCGTCAGGAGATCCTAAAGAGCGTACATGAAGGACATCTGGGAGCTGAGAAATGTAAGCGAAGGGCCAGAGTCCCTTTAAATATAAATTCTGACATAGAGCAAATGGTGGGAAATTGTGACATGTCTCAAATTTCAGTATAGACAGCCCAAGGAACCCATGGTTATGGGAGAGGTACCCACCTCAGCCTGGGAGAAGATTGGAGTCGATAGTTTCTGATTATGCACCATAGTTTGCTTGCAGTGAGTTTAAGATGTTTGCAGCACATTAGGAGTTCAGACATATAACCTCTAGTCCGCTATATCCTAAAAGTAACCGAAGGCTGAAAAAAGTGTGCAAATCGTGAAGAGACTCTTAATTAAGTAAAAGCAGCACACTGATCCATACTTGGCTTTGTTGTCATACAGAGCAGCTCCCTTGGAATGTGGATGGTCACCTGCAGAGATCTTAATGGGATGCAAGTTGTGTTCCTGGTTTCCTAGTTTCTACCTGAATGTCTGCCCATTAGCTGTAAAGCACATATGTCAGAGTCAAGGCCCGCGGGCCACATCCGGCCCGCAAGAAGGTTTTTTACGGCCCCTGGGATGATCTTGATTTATTATTAGAACCGGCCCGCAGCAAGCCGGCAGCCCGCAGATCTTTTACACGCACCAATACTACATTTCCCACAATGCAAAGGTGACGCACCGAGCAGTAGGCTGCTTCATTTCAATATTTATTGGCACAGCAGTCGTCAGCATCACAGTAAAATTAACTTTCAGATACCCATCAAAAATGGCAAAACGGAAGGTGGATACTGAGAACCGGGGGTTTCAAACAAGGTGGGAGTCGGAGTATATGTTCACGAAGGTAGCTGGAAAACCTGTGTGTCTTCTGTGTGGAGAAAGTGTGGCGGTACTGAAAGAGTATAATCTGAGACGACATTATGAAACGAAACACGCGGACAAAAACAAGAATATGGACATGGAACAAAGGCTACAAAAGGCAGAGGAATTAAAACGAGGCCTCAAATCTCGACAGGCTCTGTTCAAAAAAGCCAAATCACAAGGCCAGGCTGCTGTCAAGGCCAGTTTTATTTTGGCAGAAGAGATCGCTAAATCAGCCCGGCCATTTACGGAGGGGGATTTCATCAAAAACTGCATGATTAAAGTTTGTGACGAAGTTTGCCCAGAAAAAAGGCAACTCTTTTTAAATGTGAGTCTGAGCAGAAACACCATTGCCGAGAGAGTAGACCAGTTGTCCATCAATCTAAAAGAGCAGCTTGTGAAAAAGGGAAAAGATTTTATTGCATATTCCTTGGCTGTGGATGAGAGCACCGACATTTCTGACATTGCCCAGTTGTCAATTTTCATCCGCGGAGTGGACTCCAACCTAAGCGTGACAGAGGAGTTTTTGGCTTTACGTCCTATGCATGGCACAACTACGGGGCATGATTTGTATGAAGAGGTGTCAAGATGTGTAAATGAGATGGAGCTGCCTTGGGAAAAACTCGTGGGTTTGACAACCGACGGAGCACCTGCGATGTGTGGACACAGGAGCGGACTGGTGGCGAAGATACGGGAAAAGATGCAAGAGGAAAACGCGACAGGTGAGCTGACAGCTTATCATTGTATCATACACCAGGAAGCGTTGTGCGGTAAAGCCTTGAAAATGGAGCATGTAATGAGCATCATCACGCGCACAGTTAACTTTATCAGAGCCAAAGGTTTGAATCACCGCCAGTTCAAGGCATTTCTGACGGAGTTAGAAACGGAGCATGGTGATTTGCCTTATCACACAGAGGTGCGATGGCTAAGCCAGGGAAAGGTGCTTCAAAGATGTTTCGAGCTTCGTGAGGAGATTTGTCTGTTCTTGGACAGCAAAGGGAAAGACACAACACAACTCCGAGATGAAATGTTTCTGTGTGAAATGGCTTTTCTGTGTGACATTACGAGTCATCTGAATGCAATAAACTTGCAGCTGCAGGGTCGGGATCGTGTCATCTCTGATATGTACAGTACAGTGAAGGCATTTAAAACCAAACTGACTCTGTGGGAGACGCAGATGCGGAAAGAAAATTTGAGCCACTTTCCCAGCTGCCAGACCATGAAAGAGAAGCTCTCTACCAGTGCGTTCCCGAGCACACAGTTGGCTGATAAAATAGGTATGCTTGCCGCTGACTTTCGACGCCGATTTGCTGACTTTGAAGCACAAAAAAGCAGGTTGGAACTGCTCGGTAACCCATTTGCTGTTGACGTGGAAAGCTCACCACCAAACCTCCAAATGGAGTTGATTGACCTCCAATGCAATGATGCACTGAGGGCAAAATATGCGGCAGTGGGTGCTGCGGAGTTCGCCAGTTTCCTCCCCGGCACAATGCCCCAGCTGCGCATCCAGGCTGCTCAAACGTTGTCTATGTTTGGCAGCACATACCTGTGTGAACAACTGTTTTCTTTGATGAACCTGAACAAAACATCACACAGAAGTCGACTTACTGCTGAACACCTCCACTCAATTCTGAGGATTTCTTCAGCTCAGAGCCTTACCCCGAACATTGATGAACTTGTGGAAAAGATGGGACACCACCAAGTATCACCCTCAACCTCAAACAAGTGAACATTACTGTGCAATCACATATTTAGAGTTTTTACTCAGTTCAAGTTTAAAAGTTAAAATTTAATATTTGTTTTCACTGCATGTTACTTCTCCTTAAACAAAGTGTTGTTTTTGATTAATAGATTTTTGCACTTTATTTTTTTGTATTTCAATCCAATTATATTTTAAAAATATTTCAGTTGAGTGGATGATAGAACATTGCTATTATTGTTTTTTCTTTGAAGTAAATTTAGCCCACTTTTGCTAAAATAGAAAATATAGTCTACTGATGGTGCCTTGAATACCGGTTTCTTTCATTTAATGTTCATGTTATGGGGATATTTATATAAAGGAAATTTGTCTTTTGTGTCTGTTGAAAATTAAAGATTACTGACAGAGCCATAAGAAAATATTGCTTTATTTATCTGATCATATTGTAATATATTTGTTAGGTTTTCAGTAGGTTCAATTAGGTTCACTAGACTATATGCGTCATTTAAAAAATTTTCAATGAACATTCGAACAGTCCGGCCCTCGTCTTGTAGCTGATTTTTTTATTTGGCCCTCCGTCCATTTGACTTTGACACCCCTGCTGTAAAGGATAGGGCCCTACAGCTGAAGGCTAGACAAAAATGATGCTACGACAAAACCGCTAGAGTTGCTGTTGGCAGCTCAGGATGTGGTTAGAATTCTAGGTCCGGATTCATGGGAAAGAAAGACTGCTGTATTAGAGGAGGTTGAGCCTCAGCCATATACAGTCAGGACAGAAGATGGGGCTGTGTATCGGCGCAATAGACAAAACCTTTTGAGAACACAGGAGACGTTTGGGGACACTCAGGACACCGGCATACTGACACTGGATGCACAGAAAAAAAGAAAGGAGAACAAGTGGGGATGTGACAGAAGGTACTGGGAGTGGGACAGAAGCTTCGGACACAGTGCCTCAGACCCTGCGCAGGTCTGAGAGGGCCAGCGGGTCTCCAGAAAGATTGAATATTTAGTGGTGATGTTTGATGGACCAAAGACTGAGTTGTTGTGGTTTGTTTCGATATGTTCATGATTTGACTATTTGAAAACAGATGAATTGGTATTTGTGAATTGACATTGCTTGTTAATGAAATGTGTATGTTTGAGAAAAAAAAATATATATATAATTTTAAAAAAGGAAGATGTATTGATGGGGTTCTGAGTGATGATTTACGACACACTTTTACGACACTTGTGGTATGTGTGGCAATGGGTTGTCCTTGCTCGCTGTAACTAACAAAGTAATACAGTGCCAGGGTCCTTAATTTAGTGATTAGCTTTGAGAGCACTATGGTGTTGAGCTGTAGTCAATGAACAGCATTCAAACATAGAAGTCATTTACCTTGTCTGGTAGGCTTGTGTCACATGGCAGCTCGTGGCTGTGCTTCCCTTTGTTGTCTGTAATAGTTTGCAAGCCCTGCCACATCCGACGAGTGTCGATGTGGTCAGATTCGATTATGCTGAGCACCAGGGGCACAATTAGGAGGAACGGGCAAAAGTGATGAGGGAGGAGTGCCCTTTTCAAATATTATAGTAAACTGTGCTGCTTGGTGATGTTGTCAAAAGCAATCACTTTTGCATGCAAACACAGACTCCTATTCATTACTCTTCATGCTTAATTACCTTTTTGTTTTGAGCTGACTTCACCGTGGGCTTTGAACAGGGCACCTGGGAGGCAGCCCGGTTCCAAAACGAATGCAATCAACTTTCACCCGGCGCAAAACACCCAGGCAGGCTCCCGGGCGGTATTAATCTAATCCCCTCATTGTGGAGAACAACCTAACATCCGTGTCCATAGCGCTTGGCCGGAGCTAGGAGTCTAGGTAGGCAGGCAAATATGTTCTAGCTTAGACCCTATTTCACATAAACTGAGGTTTTTGTGTTGTGCCTGCCATCGGTTGAGACAAGATGCCCTTTGAATGCAGGGTGGGTGTAATTTCAATCATAGAAATATAATTCATAGAATGGATCTATCCTGCAATTGAGCTGTTACACCATTGAAGCTTAAATTGAATTGACTTCTAACTTCTAATTACTACCACAAAGATGTCCACCCGCGGTTGAATGTCAGCTTAAATGGTCATGTATATTCTATTGTCTGTATTTCTATGATTTCAATAGTTCTCCTATGGAGGATGACAGTATAATTTTAAACAGATATTCCCAATTCAAGTCAACATTCTCTGATGTGTGGACCTCCAACCATGTTACCATTTTGAAAGTAGAAATACAATTTTTATTCCCATTTTAGTACATTTTATCAGCAAAAAAATTACACCTACCCTGTATTCAAGAGCATGTTGTCTCAACCGATGGCGGACACAACACAAAAACCTCAGTTTATGTGAAATAGGGTCTAAGTTACAATACATGCGAATTTGAATAAAATAAGTTAGTGTTTTTAGATAATGTTTATGGTTAAAAAATGACCAAAAATAAAAACATTTCCCCATTAATTATAAAATAGTTTGCCAACCCTGTTTGTAAGCTTTTCAATTATATCAATCTCAACCGTTTATCTTTTCCACTAATGAAGACATGGTTGTCTCAAGGTATGGTGCGGTATGTAAAATGATTCAACTTTGAGCACCTTTATAACTTTAATGATTTGGCAATCAGGTCCAAAAAGTCACTTTCTGAGCACTTCTAAAATGGACAAATGTGTAAAGAATGTTTCGTAAAAATGGAAAGGGGTGCTGTCAAAAAGTGATTAAATTCAAATGGATTAACCCCATGTAATAAAGTTAAATAAATATTAGGCTATGCAATCTTCTTACCATCGGCAAAGGCATCTGTTTTATCATTAGGCCTATGTTTTAATGTTATTAGCCTACCATTATTTCAATTCCTGTGCATCAAACACCAACAATTCCTACAAAGTAACAATATTTGCTTGGAATACAGTTGATCAACCACTAGAAGTTGTGCGGAAGCATAACTTGGAGATTTGCGAGGAGATGCACAACACTTTCCCGTCAAGTTCAAAATTGACAATTGCCAACCTTTGTGGGAAAACTGATGCACACAAGGTTTAGTCTTTCTAATAAAGGTTTAGTCTTTTTGATAAATGAGGCCCCTGGCGAGGCACAGTATATTATTCCCCACCAGACACTGGGGTTCAATCCCTGCTTCCACCCTTCCTAAGTGCATAACAATATAGGGCTACCTATTTTTTAAATATATTTTTTACTGTTTATGTTTTTAAAGTAGACTAAATGTATACTTCATAGTAATCTCTTGTGACAGATTGAATGCCAAATCGAGTGCTGGCCAGTGATAGTGCTATTGGGTTCTTGGTTCTGAAATGAACTTTACAGAAAGAGGAATGGAGACTAAATAAATAAATAAATAAATACATATATATATATATATATATATATACACACACACACACACACAGTACCAGTCAAAAGTTTGGACACACCTACTTATTCAAGGGTTTTTCTTTATTTTTACTATTTTTCTACATTGTAGAATAATAGTGAAGATATCATAAATATAAAATAAAAATAAGTGTTAAACAAATCAAAATATATATTTGTGATTCTTCAAAGTAGCCACCCTTTGCCTTGATGACAGATTTGCACACTCTTGGCATTCTCTCAACCAGCTTCATGAGGAATGCTTTTCCAACCGTCTTGAAGGAGTTCCCACATATGCTGAGCACTTGTTGGCTGCTTTTCCTTCACTCTGCAGTCCAACCCCCAAACTATCTCAATTGGGTTGAGGTCGGGTGATTTTGGAGGCCAGGTCATCTGATGCGGCACTCCATCAATCAATCAATCAATCAATCAAATTTATTTTATATAGCCCTTCGTACATCAGCTGATATCTCAAAGTGCTGTACAGAAACCCAGCCTAAAACCCCAAACAGCAAGCAATGCAGGTGAAGAAGCACGGTGGAGAGAGAGAAAGAAAGAGAGAATTAGAGAGAGCATATGTGGGATGGCCAGTCCTCTTCTGGCTGTGCCGGGTGGAGATTATAACAGAACATGGCCAAGATGTTCAAATGTTCATAAATGATCAGCATGGTCGAATAATAATAAGGCAGAACAGTTGAAACTGGAGCAGCAGCACAGCCAGGTGGACTGGGGACAGCAAGGAGTCATCATGTCAGGTATTCCTGGGGCATGGTCCTAGGGCTCAGGTCCTCCGAGAGAGAGAAAGAAAGAGAGAATTAGAGAGAGCATATGTGGGATGGCCAGTCCTCTTCTGGCTGTGCCGGGTGGAGATTATAACAGAACATGGCCAAGATGTTCAAATGTTCATAAATGATCAGCATGGTCGAATAATAATAAGGCAGAACAGTTGAAACTGGAGCAGCAGCACAGCCAGGTGGACTGGGGACAGCAAGGAGTCATCATGTCAGGTAGTCCTGGGGCATGGTCCTAGGGCTCAGGTCCTCCGAGAGAGAGAAAGAGAGAAGGAGAGAATTAGAGAACGCACACTTAGATTCACACAGGACACCGAATAGGACAGGAGAAGTACTCCAGATATAACAAACTGACCCTAGCCCCCCGACACATAAACTACTGCAGCATAAATACTGGAGGCTGAGACAGGAGGGGTCAGGAGACACTGTGGCCCACTCCGAGGACACCCCCGGACAGGGCCAAACAGGAAGGATATAACCCCACCCACTTTGCCAAAGCACAGCCCCCACACCACTAGAGGGATATCTTCAACCACCAACTTACCATCCTGAGACAAGGCTGAGTATAGCCCACAAAGACCTCCGCCACGGCACAACTTAAGGGGGGGGGGGGGGGGGGCGCCAACCCAGACAGGATGACCACATCAGTGACTCAACCCACTCAGGTGACGCACCTCCTCCAGGGACGGCATGAGAGAGCCCCAGTAAAGCCAGTGACTCAGCCCCTGTAATAGGGTTAGAGGCAGAGAATCCCAGTGGAAAGAGGGGAACCGGCCAGGCAGAGACAGCAAGGGTGGTTCGTTGCTCCAGAGCCTTTCCGTTCACCCTCCCACTCCTGGGCCAGACTACACTCAATCATATGACCCACTGAAGAGATGAGTCTTCAGTAGAGACTTAAAGGTTGAGACCGAGTTTGCGTCTCTGACATGGGTAGGCAGACCGTTCCATAAAAATGGAGCTCTATAGGAGAAAGCCCTGCCTCCAGCTGTTTGCTTAAAAATTCTAGGGACAATTAGGAGGCCTGCGTCTTGTGACCGTAGCGTACGTGTAGGTATGTACGGCAGGACCAAATCAGAGAGATAGATAGGAGCAAGCCCATGTAATGCTTTGTAGGTTAGCAGTAAAACCTTGAAATCAGCCCTTGCTTTGACAGGAAGCCAGTGTAGAGAGGCTAGCACTGGAGTAATATGATCAAATTTTTTGGTTCTAGTCAGGATTCTAGCAGCCGTATTTAGCACTAACTGAAGTTTATTTAGTGCTTTATCCGGGTAGCCGGAAAGTAGAGCATTGCAGTAGTCTAACCTGGAAGTGACAAAAGCATGGATTAATTTTTCTGCATCATTTTTGGACAGAAAGTTCCTGATTTTTGCAATGTTACGTAGATGGAAAAAAGCTGTCCTTGAAATGGTCTTGATATGTTCTTCAAAAGAGAGATCAGGGTCCAGAGTAACGCCGAGGTCCTTCACAGTTTTATTTGAGACGACTGTACAACCATTAAGATTAATTGTCAGATTCAACAGAAGATCTCTTTGTTTCTTGGGACCTAGAACAAGCATCTCTGTTTTGTCCGAGTTTAAAAGTAGAAAGTTTGCAGCCATCCACTTCCTTATGTCTGAAACACATTCTTCTAGCAAGGGCAATTTTGGGGCTTCACCATGTTTAATTGAAATGTACAGCTGTGTGTCATCTGCATAGCAGTGAAAGTTAACATTATGTTTTCGAATAACATCCCCAAGAGGTAAAATATATAGTGAAAACAATAGTGGTCCTAAAACGGAACCTTGAGGAACACCGAAATTTACAGTTGATTTGTCAGAGGACAGACCATTCACAGAGACAAACTGATATCTTTCCGACAGATAAGATCTAAACCAGGCCAGAACTTGTCCGTGTAGACCAATTTGGGTTTCCAATCTCTCCAAAAGAATGTGGTGATCGATGGTATCAAAAGCAGCACTAAGGTCTAGGAGCACGAGGACAGATGCAGAGCCTCGGTCCGATGCCATTAAAATGTCATTTACCACCTTCACAAGTACCGTCTCAGTGCTATGATGGGGTCTAAAACCAGACTGAAGCATTTCGTATACATTGTTTGTCTTCAGGAAGGCAGTGAGTTGTTGCGCAACAGCCTTTTCTAAAATTTTTGAGAGGAATGGAAGATTCGATATAGGCCGATAGTTTTTTATATTTTCTGGGTCAAGGTTTGGCTTTTTCAAGAGAGGCTTTATTACTGCCACTTTTAGTGAGTTTGGTACACATCCGGTGGATAGAGAGCCGTTTATTATGTTCAACATAGTAGGGCCAAGCACAGGAAGCAGCTCTTTCAGGAGTTTAGTTGGAATAGGGTCCAGTATGCAGCTTGAAGGTTTAGAGGCCATGATTATTTTCATCATTGTGTCAAGAGATATAGTACTAAAACACTTGAGTGTCTCTCTTGATCCTAGGTCCTGGCAGAGTTGTGCAGACTCAGGACAACTGAGCTTTGAAGGAATACGCAGATTTAAGGAAGAGTCCGTAATTTGCTTTCTAATAATCATAATCTTTTCCTCAAAGAAGTTCATGAATTTATCACTGCTAAAGTGAAAGTCATCCTCTCTTGGGGAATGCTGCTTTTTAGTTAGCTTTGCGACAGTATCAAAAAGGAATTTCGGATTGTTCTTATTTTCCTCAATTAAGTTAGAAAAATAGGATGATCGAGCAGCAGTAAGGGCTCTTCGGTACTGCACAGTACTGTCTTTCCAAGCTAGTCGGAAGACTTCCAGTTTGGTGTGGCGCCATTTCCGTTCCAATTTTCTGGAAGCTTGCTTCAGAGCTCGGGTATTTTCTGTGTACCAGGGAGCTAGTTTCTTATGAGAAATGTTTTTAGTTTTTAGGGGTGCAACTGCATCTAGGGTATTGCGCAAGGTTAAGTTGAGTTCCTCAGTTAGGTGATTAACTGATTTTTGTCCTCTGGCGTCCTTGGGTAGGCAGAAGGAGTCTGGAAGGACATCAAGGAATCTTTGTGTTGTCTGTGAATTTATAGCACGACTTTTGATGATCCTTGGTTGGGGTCTGAGCAGATTATTTGTTGCAATTGCAAACGTAATAAAATGGTGGTCCGATAGTCCAGGATTATGAGGAAAAACATTAAGATCCACAACATTTATTCCATGGGACAAAACTAGGTCCAGCGTATGACTGTGACAGTGAGTGGGTCCAGAGACATGTTGGACAAAACCCACTGAGTCGATGATGGCTCCGAAAGCCTTTTGGAGTGGGTCTGTGGACTTTTCCATGTGAATATTAAAGTCACCAAAGATTAGAATATTATCCGCTATGACTACAAGGTCCGATAGGAATTCAGGGAACTCAGTGAGGAACGCTGTATATGGCCCAGGAGGCCTGTAAACAGTAGCTATAAAAAGTGATTGAGTAGGCTGCATAGATTTCATGACTAGAAGCTCAAAAGACGAAAACGTCATTTTTTTTTTTGTAAATTGAAATTTGCTATCGTAAATGTTAGCAACACCTCCGCCTTTGCGGGATGCACGGGGGATATGGTCACTAGTGTAGCCAGGAGGTGAGGCCTCATTTAACACAGTAAATTCATCAGGCTTAAGCCATGTTTCAGTCAGGCCAATCACATCAAGATTATGATCAGTGATTAGTTCATTGACTATAATTGCCTTTGAAGTAAGGGATCTAACATTAAGTAGCCCTATTTTGAGATGTGAGGTATCATGATCTCTTTCAATAATGACAGGAATGGAGGTGGTCTTTATCCTAGTGAGATTGCTAAGGCGAACACCGCCATGTTTAGTTTTGCCCAACCTAGGTCGAGGCACAGACACGGTCTCAATGGTGATAGCTGAGCTGACTACACTGACTGTGCTAGTGGCAGACTCCACTATGCTGGCAGGCTGGCTAACAGCCTGCTGCCTGGCCTGCACCCTATTTCATTGTGGAGCTAGAGGAGTTAGAGCCCTGTCTATGTTGGTAGATAAAATGAGAGCACCCCTCCAGCTAGGATGGAGTCCGTCACTCCTCAGCAGGTCAGGCTTGGTCCTGTTTGTGGGCGAGTCCCAGAAAGAGGGCCAATTATCTACAAATTCTATCTTTTGGGAGGGGCAGAAAACAGTTTTCAACCAGCGATTGAGTTGTGAGACTCTGCTGTAGAGCTCATCACTCCCCCTAACTGGGAGGGGGCCAGAGACAATTACTCGATGCCGACACATCTTTCTAGCTGATTTACACGCAGAAGCTATGTTGCGCTTGGTGATCTCTGACTGTTTCATCCTAACATCGTTGGTGCCGACGTGGATAACAATATCTCTATACTCTCTACACTCGCCAGTTTTAGCTTTAGCCAGCACCATCTTCAGATTAGCCTTAACGTCGGTAGCCCTGCCCCCCGGTAAACAGTGTATGATCGCTGGATGATTCTCAAGTCTAATACTGCGGGTAATGGAGTCGCCAATGACTAGAGTTTTCAATTTGTCAGAGCTAATGGTGGGAAGCTTCGGCGTCTCAGACCCCGTAACGGGAGGAGTAGAGACCAGAGAAGACTCGGCCTCTGACTCCGACCCGCTGCTTAATGGGGAAAACCGGTTGAAAGTTTCTGTCGGCTGAATGAGCGACACCGGTTGAGCGTTCCTACAGCATTTCCTTCCAGAAACCGTGAGAAAGTTGTCCGGCTGCGGGGACTGTGCCAGGGGATTTATACTACTATCTGTACTTACTGGTGGCACAGACGCTGTTTCATCCTTTCCTACACTGAAATTACCCTTGCCTAGCGATTGCGTCTGAAGCTGGGCTTGTAGCACAGCTATCCTCGCCGTAAGGCGAGTACAGCGACTACAATTAGAAGGCATCATGTTAATGTTACTACTTAGCTTCGGCTGTTGGAGGTCCTGACGAATCGTGTCCAGATAAAGCGTCCGGAGTGAAAAAGTTGAGTAGGAAAAAACAAAAATATAAACGGTAATTAAAAAGTGAAAACCGTAAATTTGTCAGGTAGCAAAACAGGTTGGCAACAAAACGCACAGCAACTCAAAAACAAGTCTGCAAGTCGTGACCGGAAATGACGTCCGTAGGAGGTGTTCAAAGAATTAGAATACTAATAGGATCTCTATGGAGGAAATACTGTCACACACATACTGTCACACATCACACACCTTCTTGGTAAAATAGCCCTTTACACAGCCTGGTTGTGTGTTGGGTCATTGTCCTGTTGAAAATCAAATGATAGTCCCACTAAGCGCAAACCAGATGGGATGGCATATTGCTGCAGAATGCTGTGGTAGACATGCTTACTAAGTGTGCCTTGTATTCTAAATAAATCACTGACAGTGTCACCAGCAAAGCACTACCACACCATCACAACTCCACCTCCATGCTTCATGGTGTGAACCACATGCAGAGATCACCTACTCTGCGTCGCAAAGACACAGTGGTTGGAACCAAAAATCTTTCATTTGGAGATTTTCACCGGTCTAATGTCCATTGCTCATGTTTCTTGGCCTAATCAAGTCTCTTCTTCTTATCGGTGTCCTTTAGTAGTGGTTTCTTTGCAGCAATTTGACCATGAAGGCCTGATTCTCACGCAGTCTCCTCTGAACAGTTGATGTGTCTGTTACTTGATCTCTGAAGCACTTATTTGGGCTGCAATTTGAGGCTGGTAACTCTAATGAACTTATCCTCTGCAGCAGAGGTAACTCTGGGTCTTCCTTTCCTGTGGCGGTCCTTATGAGAGTCAGTTTCATCATAGCGCCTGATGGGTTTTGCGACTGCAGTTGAAGAAACTTTCATAGTCCTTGAAATGTTCCGGCTTGACTGACCATGTCTTAAAGTAATGATGGACTGCCATTTCTCTTTTCTTATTTGACCTGTTCTTGCCATAATATGGACTTAGCCCTATTTGGTAAAATACCATCTTCTGTATACCACCCCTACCATAACACAACTGATTGGCTCAAATGCATTAAGAAGGGAAGAAATTCCACAAATGTACTTTTAACAAGGCACACATGTTAATTGAACTGCATTCCAGGTGAAGGTGGGTGAGAGAATGACGTGTATGTTAAGCTGTCATCAAGGCAAACGGTGGCTACTTTGAAGAATGTCAAATATATTTTGATTTAACTTTTTTGCTTACTACATGATTCCATATGTGTTATTTCATAGTTTTGATGTCTTTACTATTATTCTACAGAAGAAATGTAGAAAATAGTAAAAATAAAGAAAAATGAGTGTAATGAGTAGGTGTGTCCAAACTTTTGACTGGTGGTATATGTGTGTGCATATAAACTCAGCAAAAAAAGAACCATCCCTTTTTCAGGACCCTGCCTTTCAAAGATAATTCGTAAAAATCCAAATAACTTCACAGATCTTCGTAGGAAAGGGTTTAAAAACAGTTTCCCATGCTTGTTCAATGAACCATAAACAATTAATGAACATGCACCTGTGGAATGGTCTTAGGACACTTCTACTGACTCTGAAAAAACACCAAAGGAAAGATGCCCGGGGTCCCTGTTCATCTGCGTGAAAGTGCCTTAGGCATTCTGCAAAGAGGCACGAGGACTGCAGATGTGGCCAGGGCAGTAAATGGCAATGTCTGTAATGTGAGACGCCTAAGGGAGACAGGACGGACAGCTGATCATCCTCGCAGTGGCAGATCACGTGTAACAACACCTGCACAGGATCGGTACATCCGAACATCACACCAGTGGGACAGGTCCAGGATGGCAACAACAACTGCCCGAGTTACACCAGGAACGCACAATTCCACCATCAGTGCTCACTGTCCACAATAGTCTGAGAGAGGTTTGACTGAGGGCTTGTAGGCTTGTTGTAAGGTCCTCACCAGACATCACCGGCAACAACGTCACCTATGGGCACAAACCCACCGTCGCTGGACCAGACAGGACGTGCAAAAAGTGCTCTTCTCTGACGAGTCGCTGTTTTGTCTCACCAGGGGTGATGGTCGGATTCGCATTTATCGTCGAAGGAATGAGCGTTACACCGAGGCCTGTATTCTGGAGCGGCATCGCTTTTTGGAGTTGGATGGTCCGTCATGGTCTGGGGCGGTGTGTCACAGCATCATCAGACTCAGCTTGTTGTCATTGACTACAATCTCAATGCAGTGCGTTACAGGGAAGACATCCTCCCTCATGCGGTACCCTTCCTGCAGGCTCATCCTGACCCTCCAGCATGACAATGCTACCAGCCATACTGCTCGTTCTGTGCATGATTTCCTGCAAGACAGGAATGTCAGTGTTCTGCCATGGCCAGCGAAGAGCCTGGATCTCAATCCAATTGAGCACGTCTGGGACCTGTTGGATCGGAGGGTGAGGGCTTGGGTCACCCCCCCACCCAGAAATGTCTGGGAACTTGCAGGTTCCTTGTTGGAAGAGTGGGGTAACATCTCATAGCAAGAACTGGCAAATCTGGTGCAGTCCATAAGGAGGAGATGCACTGCAGCACTTAATGCAGCTGGTGGCCACACCAGATACTGACTGTTACTTTTGATTTTGACCCCCCCCCCCCCCCCCCCCCCCTTTGTTCAGGGACAAATTATTCCATTAATAATAAATGCAGTTGACAGTGAGAGGACGTTTCTTTTTTTGCTGAGTTTATATTTCAAACCAAATACTTAGTCTTTTACTACTTTTTCCACCACTGAACCTTACAATTATTTGTATGTGTGGGGTACAGAGATGAGGTAGTCATTAAAAAATAATGTTAAACACTATTGTTGCACACAAAGTCCAAGCAATTTATAACTGTATGACTTGTTAAGCACATTTTTACTCCTGATCTTATGTAGGCTTGCCATAACAAAGGAGTTGACTCAAAACACAGCTTTAAATGTTTTATTAATTAGTCAAATGTAAAAAAAAAAACAATCGCACTTTAACATTATGGGTTATTGTGTGTAGGCCAGTGACAAACAATCTCAATTTAATCAATTATAAATTCAGGCTGTAACATAACAAAATGTGTAGAAAGTCAAGGGATGTGAATACTTTCTGAATGCACTGCATACCTGTATATATTTCAGAAGGGGATACAGGCCGGTAGGAGAAACGGTGGGAAGAGTGGATGCAGGGATTGAACCCTGGTCTCCGATGGGGAGATCTGAATATGTGATGTGCCATAAAGGTTCAAATCCACCACGGCTCTGCACGAATGGAGGCCCTCTTCACTGTTTCTGTAGCATTTTTGATGTCATCCCATCCACTATTCTTTCTTTGACACGTGTTTCCACAGGTTGGCTTCCAGAAGGCATCCAGCTTCTCAGTTCCCTGGGCAAGAGGATGGTGCTGGCTGGTGTGCTGCTTTCCTCTGCCCTCGCCCTGTTCGGATGTACCTTCACACTAGGCATGCGCTACAACAAAGGTGAGAGGCCTGTGGTTACACGCATGCATGCATTCAGTTGACCATTAATTGTTCCTAGCTAGACTCAGTAACACTGGTCTCAGTGAAGGGGCAGTAAATTGGTTTAGGAACTATCTTTCTGACAGAACACAATGTGTATATAGTGACAATCACAAGTCTAGCTTTCTTGAGATTAATATAGGTGTGCATCAGGGTTCAATTTTAGCTCCTGTGTTGTTCTCAATTTTTATTAATGATTTGGGAAATGGGATGCAACCAGCAAAGTTACATCTATATGCAGATGATACAGTCATATATTCATGTGCTCCTTCTCTGGTTCAGGCTGTTGAAGAGATCCAGACTGCTTTTCAGTCACTGCAGGCCTCCCTTCATGGTCTCACACTGGTCTTGAATGTACATAAAACTAAATTCATGACCTTTAAGAGAGCTAGAACTCTGCCAGAGAACGTTAGCATTGTCACATCTGGTGGCTTGCTTATCCATTGAAAAAGTGTCATCCTACAAATACCTAGGTATTTGGTTGGATGACAAGTTGTCCTTTAAAGTTCATGTGGATAATCTTGTGACACAACTTAAATTGAGATTGGGTTTTTATTTTTGTAATAAGGCTTGCTTTCTGCTTATGGCTTGAAAAAAGCTTGTTCAGACACTTTTCTCTCTGTAATTGATTATGGTGACTTGTTGTATATCAATGAAACCTCCTCCGTCTTACAGAGACAGGACTCTATTTATCATGCATCCTTGCGCTTTATTACAAATGTCAAGTCACTCACCCACAATTGCACATTGTACCAAATGGTAAACTCCCTCTTTACCTCTGTAGTCTGGTCTCCTTCACCACCAGCAGTTACCATACATGGTCTGCTAGGTGGTTGCTACTTAAAGTCCCCAGGACATTCACTGTATTAGGCAAGACTGCCTTCTATACTTGTGCACCAGAGACATGGAATAATCTACAATCCATGTTTCATCTCGATATGTTAGTGCCACTGAATGAATTTAAAATATTGATGGGAGACTCTGTTACAGAGGAGTGTAAATGCTTTTTTTAGGCTGGATCATGTTGTATGTTTTGATTATGTAATGTATTGATTGTTGTTGCCTTGGCCAGGTCTCCCTTGAAAAAGAGACTCTGGGTCTCAATGGGCTTTTTCCTGTTTAAACAAAATAAAAATATAATGGGATCATACAAAAGTCTTGTGACAATCCATTATAACCACACCATTAAGCATTATATGCGCAGGCTTTAAGTAGAGCGTTACAGAATGCTGTTTTTCTACCTTCACACAAGACCAAGCACAGAGCCCGTGTCTGACCAAGGCCTGTTTCACGGTGGCCAGTAAGATCGTAGAGGGCCTGGACCGCAGCGCTGACCCCTGCCAGGACTTCTACCAGTACGCCTGCGGGGGTTGGGTCCGCAAGAACCCTCTCCCCGACGGACGCTCTGGTTGGAGCACCTTCAACAGCGTCTGGGACCAGAACCAGGCTGTCCTCAAACACCTGCTGGGTGAGTTGGAACCAAAGACATGTACACACACTCACGCACACACGCAAGCATACACATTAAATGTTATTTGCAGAATGTGTAGACCTTACCCTGAAATGCTCACTTACAAGCCCTTAACCAACAATGCACTTTTAAGAAAATATTTACTAAATATACTAAAGTAAACAACTTATTTGTTTAACTATGTGGGTGTTAATTGAAATAGTCAGAGTGGCCATTTGATACATTTTTCAGTGTTAGCAGTTGATGTTAACACAGACCACAAAGCAAATCAGGGGGAGGAAATAGGTTTATTCATAGAGAACAAATCATGAGGGGAGGTAAATGTTCATGCTCCCCTGTCCTCAGTGATTCTCTCCACGGAACAAAGGGACAGGATGTAGTTTTATAACCCAGCCCTAGCCTGTGGTTGACCAATTTAGAATTCCTTGAAATAAAACTGGGCCAATGGCCAAATAACAAGTATCCTATTTCAGGTTCAATGTATAAACAATTTGGACCAATGAGAACTTTCTATGGGTCCCGGACTGAAATTCTCTGACCCATTGATATTACAGAAAAAACACTATTTCCATTGATTGTTAGTTCTCTATTGACCTCTCATCCTCTGCATTGTGTATTTAATAAAGAAATATTCTTACAGCAGTTTTATGTCTTGAGGAAGCTGGAGCCTTTTGGACCTAGACTTGGCGTTCCGGTACCACTTGCTGTGCGGTAGCAGAGAAAACAGTCTGACTTGGGTGACTGGAGTCTCTGACAATTTTATGGGCTTTCCTCTGACACTGCCTATTATATATGTCCTGGATGGTAGGAAGCTTGGACCCAGTGATGTACTGAGCCGTTCGCACTACCCTCTGTAGCGCCTTACGGTCAGATGCCGAGCAGTTGCCACACCAGGTGCAGTGATGCAACTGGTCAGGATGCTCTCGATATTGCAGCTGTAGTACTGTTGAGGATCTGAGGACCCATGCCAAATCCTTTCACTTTCCTGAGGGGGAAAAGGCGTTGTCGTGCCCTCTTCACGGCTTTCTTGGTGTGTTTGGACCATGATAGTTTGATGTGGACACCAAGGAACTTAACTCTCGAAACATGCACGCACACACACACGTACACACAGGCATGCATACTGTCAACATTCTGTAAACATAGACACTTGTCATATACCATTTCTCCTGCTTTTCTTGCTACCCAAATAAAACACCAACCCATGACTGCAGTGACAGAATTACGCCATAGCTTGACGTTTTAATTACGCCATGAGGTGCCGTGTCTTAGCTGTCATTCAAACTCTGCAAAAGGGAATTTTAAAACGTAAGTTTAGCCATTACTCCCGAATGCTCAGGGTTTGAGAAAGGGTGGTTGACGATATTTCTGACCTTCCTGTGAAATCGTGGGGTGTAGGTGTCCTGGAGGGCAGGTATTTTGCTCCCGGTGAAGCGTTGGGCAGACCGCACCACCCTCTGGAGAGCCCTGCGGTTGTGGGCGGTGCAGTTGCCGTACCAGTCCGACAGGATGCTCTCAATTGTGCATCTGTAAAAGTTAGGGGCCAAGATGGATTTCTTCAGCCTCCTGCGGTTAAAGAGGTCGCTGTTGAGCTTCACCACACTGTCTGTGTGGGTGAACCATTTCAGATTTTCAGATTTTCATTCAGCCACAATAGTATTAGTGTTTTGGTGCTGATGTTGGGCAATTAGGCCTGGTTCGCAGTTGATGTTCCAATTTCATCCCAAAGGTGTTCGATGGAGTTGAGGTCAGGGCTCTGTGCAGGCCAGTCAAGTTCTTCCACACCGATCTCGACAAACCATTTCTGTATGGACCTCGCTTTGTGCACAGGAAAAGGCCTTCCCCAAACTGTTACCACCAAGTTGGAAGCACAGAATCGTTTATAATGTCATTGTACTGTTGTGTTAACAATGAAAAACGTCCCCAGACCCTTTATTCCTCCTCCGCCAAACTTTACAGTTGGCACTATGCATTGGGGAAGGTAGTGTTCTCCTGGCATCTGCCAAACCCAGAGTTGTCTGTCGGACTGACAGATGGTGAAGTGTGATTCATCACTTCCACTGCTCCAGAGTCCAATGACGGTGAGCTTTACACTTCTCCAGCCGACACTTGGCATTGTGCATGGTGATCTTAGGCTTGTGTGCGGCTGCCATGGAAACCCCTTTCATGAAGCTCCCGACGAGTGTTCTTGTGCTGACGTTGCTTGGCTGTGTGCTCGATTTGTAATACACCTGTCAGCAACGGATGTGGCTGAAATAGCCGAATCCACTAAATTGAAGGGGTGTCCACATACCTTTGTATATAGTGTGTGTGTATATATGCGTCAGCCTACTAATTATACAGATTAAAATCAAATTCTCTAGCCTATAGCTTACTTGTAACTTTATAGGCCACATGCTGCACCAGAATCACATGTTCTCTTAGCTTTAGCATGGTTTGAACGAGGTGTGTAATTCCAGTCAATTCATTTACCCATTTACTGGGCTTTTGTATTTCTGTCGTGTGTAATGCGCAGTAGCCTACTGGCTCTATCTGATTCAGTGTGGTTAGGTTAAATGCGGAAGACACATTTCAGTTGCATACATTGTTGGACAACTGACTTAGGTATCTCCCTTTCCTTTATATCATACAGTATATATCTTGAATAAAGACACAATCATTTGGGCTTTGATTACAAAATGTATTTTTAATGTAGGGCTCAATGTATTTAATGTATGGCTCATCAGGCTCGGGTAGCATCAGTTTCGAATTTTCGGTCATTGCTCCTAATCAAAACCTACTCCTCTTTTCCTCTTTTCTCTCCTCCTTCAGAGAACGTCACTTTCAACTCCAGAAGCGCGGCGGAGAGGAAGACGCAGTTCTACTATCTGTCCTGTCTCAATGAGCAGCACATTGAGGAGCTGGGAGCCACGCCCCTTATTGACCTCATCACAAAGGTCAGTTTTGCTTCAGACCCCGCCCTCTTCACACGTGCACGCAAATACACTCGGTTACGTCCTAATGATCTCCGCTTTCTGCCAAAGTGTGTACCCTTCACGGATTTGAAAGGAAATGGTAAATATAAACTCCCTCTTTTATGCCTACACCAATCAAGTGCACACTTCATGAGAAAGGAGATATTCTTGGGAGACAACCACGCACTCCATGACTCAATGTCATTAACACATTATGCTCGTGACCACATGGGTTTGAATCTAGGAGCCCCTCCTACCCCTCCTACTCCTACTTTGTCACAAACCCTCTTATTGATTAATCAGCTGTGTTTGTTAGGGATGGAGAAAAAGTGGCCACCAATCAGGCCCTCGGACTGGAGTTGCCCACCCATGATGTTAGCTTAGCTGACACCCATCTCTTTTCGAAACAATATTTAATTTCTCCCTTATGCTCACCAGAGATGTCATACATTGTAAACAAGTCTAGCTGTTAGATTGGTAACTTTTATGTTTGCTTTGTCAGTGTAACCTGGTATTTAGACTGGTTTATGGAATGAGTAGCTGTGGATGTGTTCCGTGTTATGTTTGGATTAGAGGTCGACCGATTATGATTTTTCAACGCCGATACCGATTATTGGAGGACCAAAAAAAGCCGATACCAATTAATCGGCCGATTTAAAAAAAAAAAAAAAAAAAAAAAATAATAATAATAATATATATATATTTTTAAAACATTTTATTTATTTGTAATAATGACAATTACAACAATACTGAATGAACACTTATTTTAACTTAATAAAATACATCAAAATCAATTTTAGCCTCAAATAAATAATGAAACATGTTTAATTTGGTTTAAATAATGCAAAAACAAAGTGTTGGAGAAGAAAGTAAAAGTGCAATATGTGCCATGTAAGAAAGCTAACGTTTAAGTTCCTTGCTCAGAACATGAGAACATATGAAAGCTGGTGGTTCCTTTTAACATGAGTCTTCAATATTCCCAGGTTTTTAGGTTATAGTTATTTTAGGACTATTTCTCTCTATACCATTAGAATTTCATATACCTTTGACTATTGGATGTTCTTATAGGCACTTTAGTATTGCCAGTGTAACAGTATAGCTTCCGTCCCTCTCCTCACTCCTACCTGGGCTCGAACCAGGAACACAATGACAACAGCCACCCTCGAAGCAGCGTTACCCATGCAGAGCAAGGGGAACATCTACTCCAAGTCTCAGAGCGAGTGATGTTTGAAACGCTATTAGCAAGCACCCCGCTAACTAGCTAGCCATTTCACATTGGTTACACCAGCCTAATCTCGGGAGTTGATAGGCTTGAAGTCATAAACAGAGCAATGCTTGAAGCACAGCGACAAGCTGCTGGCAAAACGCACGAAAGTGCTGTTTGAATGAATGCTTACGAGCCTGCTAGTGCCTACCATCGCTCAGTCAGACTGCTCTATCAAATCTTAGACTTAATTATTTATTTTATTTTTATTTTACCTTTATTTAACCAGGCAAGTCAGTTAAGAACAAATTCTTATTTTCAATGACGGCCTGGGAACAGTGGGTTAACTGCCTGTTCAGGGGCAGAACGACAGATTTGTACCTTGTCAGCTCGGGGGTTTGAACTCGCAACCTTCCGGTTACTAGTCCAACGCTCTAACCACTAGGCTACCCTGCCGCCCCCGGGTAGCCAGAAATACGAGCCTTAGGTCATTAATGGGCGGCAGGGTAGCCTAGTGGTTAGAGCGTTGGACTAGTAACCGGAAGGTTGCAAGTTCAAACCACCGAGCTGAACGACATCTGTCGTTCTGCCCCTGAACAGGCAGTTAACCCACTATTCCTAGGCCGTCATTGAAAATAAGAATGTGTTCTTAACTGACTTGCCTTGTTAAATAAAGGTAAAATTAAAAAATAATATGGTTGAATCCGGAAACTATCATCTCAAACAAAACGTTTATTCTTTCAGTGAAATACGAAACCGTTTCGTGTTTTATCTAACGGTGGCATCCATAAGTCTAAATATTCCTGTTAGATTGCACAACCTTCAATGTTATGTCATAATAACTGGCAAATTAGTTCGCAACGAGCCAGGCGGCCCAAACTGTTGCATATACCCTGACTCTGGTTGCAATGAACGCAAGAGAAGTGACACAATTTCACCTGGTTAATATTGCCTGCTAACCTGGATTTCTTTTAACTAAATATACAGTTTTAAAATATACATACTTCTGTGTATTGATTTTAAGAAAGGCGTTGATGTTTATGGTTAGGTACAGTCGTGCAACAATTGTGCTTTTTTCGCAAATGCGCATTTGTTAAATCATCCCCTGTTTGGCGAAGTTGGCTGTCTTTGTTAGGAAGAAATAGTCTTCACACAGTTCGCAACGAGCCAGGCGGCCCAAACTGCTGCATATACCCTGACACAGAGAAGTGACACAATTTTCCTAGTTAAAAGAAATTCATGTTAGCAGGCAATATTAACTAAATATGCAGGTTTAAAAATATTTACTTGTGTATTGATTTTAAGAAAGGCATTGATGTTTATGGTTAGGTACACATTGGAGCAAAGACAGTCCTTTTTCGCAAATGCGCACCGCATCAATTATATGCAACGCAGGACACGCTAGATAAACTAGTAATATCATCAACCATGTGTAGTTAGTTAACTAGTGATTATGATTGTTTTTTATAAGATATGTTTGATGCTAGCTAGCAACTTACCTTAGCTTAAATAAAGGTGTAAAAAAAAAAATCGGTGTCCAAAAATACAGATTTCCGATTGTTATGAAAACTTGAAAGGGGGGGGGTGATGTTTTTATATCATAGTTTCACATCTCATGTAGCCTAGCCCATGGACCTATATGTTCTGATAAGGATTGTATCAAATCAAAATTTGTTTGTCACGTGCACCGAATACAACACGAATACAGTGAAATACTTAGGTGTATTAGGTGAACAATGGGTAAGTAAAGAAATAAAACAACAGTAAAAAGACAGGCTATATACAGAAGCGAGGCTATAAAAGTAGCAAGGCTACATACAGACACCTGTTAGTCAGGCTTATTGAGGTAGTATGTACATGTAGGAATCGTTAAAGTGACTATGCATATATGATGAACAGAAAGTAGCAGAAGCGGAAAAAGAGGGGTTGGCGGGTGGTGGGACACAATGCAGATAGCCCGGTTAGCCAATGTGCGGGAGCACTGGTTGGTCGGCCCAATTGAGGTAGTATGTACATGAGTGTATAGTTAAAATAACTATGCATATACGATAGAGAGTAGCAGCAGCAGCATATCACAACTATAACAACTAAAGTGGCCAAATAACTGCTTAAAATGAATCACCTTAATCCACTTTACAAGGGGTGTAGAGCCTAACTGGAATACATAAGCAGCGCATGAGTTTCAAGTTTGGGGAAGATAATTGTCACTATAAAAATGCACCTTTTATAATAAAAGCATTACATGCATAAATGTATTTGTGGTCACTTTTGAGAATGGTGTTTTCCTGCTAATGGAACAGTTGAGCTTATATCCTACTACCATGTGCGCATTGCTGCGCTTATAATGTGAAGTGCTAGCCTAATAGTTTATCAACATTTAAAGCTAAACATTTTGATCTGTTGTGTCAAGGTTTTTTGATATTAGTGGTTGTATTAATTTGGGATCTATTGTATCCCACAACTGTCCCAGACTATGTTTGGAATATTTATTTCTCACACAGAATAGGTCAACCTTTGTATTATGGGGGATAGTAGATTGGCATGGGCTAGTGCTTTTGCTGTTTGTTAGGCCTACTCATCTTGTTGGCTGACGAAATGTAAAAGTTGACAGTTCTTTCAATATGCACCTTGGAATTGGATAAGGACGCGCGCAGTTGTGTCCCCGACGTGTCTGTCTTCACTTATAGCCTGTGAGAGAGCCATGTGAGTGCTGCTGGCATCCCCATTTAGCTCAACGTTTGTATCACAACTAAAGTTACATTACTAACTCTAAATTAAGCATATAGAACTACCTATTTCTTTGTTAACTGCTCAATACAGAATAACTGCATGTGTGCACTCCCTCAAACCGTTTGGAGAAAATATCCTTTCTATTTTTATTCAAATGTATTCTTCATACTATAAAATGCCACGGAATTCTAAGCAAATCTTGTCTGCTAAATGAACTACGGCCATTTAAAATAGCCAGATCGGGACCGAACAGACTACATTTTCTTCATATCATGCTTCTTTTGACCTGTCTAAAATAATGGAATTTTTGTGAAGGCGTAGGCTATAGTACTTGGATTTATTAGGCTGTAGATGTTCCAAAGGTCTGCATCAGTGACTTGTATGCCATGTGTAGAAGCCAGGAGATACTAAATGTGTTTGTTAATTAATGGTCAATTACCGTGAGGCAGTTACTTACTTGACAGTTACTTACAGTTACTTACTTGACAATCACCGGCTGACTACATTTTGTTACCACCACAGCCCGTGGCAAGATTAACCTGCCATCTTTGTAAATTGAAATATTCTACCCAACTGCCATACTTCCACTCTACTAAGATGCTTCTCAGAATAATGTGTAGGCTTATTTCTCATGTTACTCGCCCAGTGTCTTCGCTAAGGCAAGATGAACTTGCCATCTTGATAAATGAAAATCTACACTCCGCCGTAATCACGCCACTGAGATAGCTTCTAATATTGGACTGCACCCCAACATTTTAAAATCCAAATAAGGAGGATGAAGTTGGGCACAATGGGAACATGATAGCTTTGAAGTTGTATTTAGAACATTGTGAATACAAGTCATATCAGAGATGATGCCTGCTTATTCATGTAACACACTAAAACAATGTTATACTAGCATACATAGCATAGCATATGAATGGGATTATGCTGTTGCTACAGTAATTACTACTGGTAGAACTAACAACTGAGGGACTAGGACTACCTATGTAAAATGCATGAAACATGAGTAAAAAATGGATAAAAGACCTAAAACTATTGATGCAGATAATTAAGTACTTTTGAACCTTTTGGCTTTCCGTAATGCAGTACCATTAGCTACATAATGTTGCTGCACTGAAAGAATACAAAGCCACAGAGACCGAAGTACTATCGAATTGCAGTAATCAGCACAATATCCTTGCTCTTGTCATCAAGAAACATTGACACTTTGTATCGACACAGTCAAAGAACACGGCGAAACCCGCAGCCGCCAAACATTGCAACATAAAGCACATGCACAACCCAGGCGAGTTTCAAACACCACTGTGGAACAGAAGCAAACAATTACAACTAGCAGAACACAGACATGCATGCTACAGCATTAGCATATCACCAAGAACACCAGCTCCTAGCAGCTCCTAACGAGCACCCAACAGCAGTGGAGGCAGCAGAGAATAAGTGAGGAAAACTGATCAGCTAAATATAGACAACCATATTAAGGCAGGAGTGTTTGTAGAATATGATTGGTGCGACGTCAGCTGATGCATCGCTAAAGCCAGTACTCGGGATCCCTGTATGAACTAGCTCTGCACTTGATTTACAGGCAAAGCCATGTATTTAGAGTTGGGCCAGTTTCTGCATTACAATATGATGCATTTTACAGTACATAACACTTCAATGTTCTATGGCAGCCACGTTAGCTCCTCATTAACATTACATGGGGAATATTTAAACAGTGACCGAATGTCTAGAATTAGAACAATATTCAAAAAGTTACACTAAATATATGGCTCTGGTTACAGGTAATAATAGTTACTGGCTACCTGGTTTATTGGTGAAAGTAGTAGATTGTGTAGCTTATCTTTGATCATTCAATTCCGTTGCAGAAGAGGGAGGAGGAGAGTGGATGGTCCTCTCTTGTCGTAGCTAGCTGTGCTCTGTAGCGATTAGCGAAGCTACCATGACCCTGGCTTTTTTGTTTTGTTTACTCATGAAGTGTGGGCTGTGCCATAGACTGTATGGGCTGTGCACACAGAGGAAGGTGGAGATGTGCATGCCCGATTTAATCAATATTTGTAAGTAGCCATATGTTGTTTGGAGGGTGGAACTAAACGAGCATTTCCACACTGGACAGGAATAGTGGCGGCAACTCTGTAGGAGTCCTTTATTGTGCGATTAATGGAAGCCATTAATCGGAAGATAATGCTCTGACTATACTGTAGAGAAATCAATGCTCCGAGGAGAATTTGTCCCTAGGTACAGCTCAGTGGAGGCTGGTGGGAGGGAGCTATAGGAGGACAGGATCATTGTAATAGCTGGAATGGAATAAATGGAACGGAGTCAAACGATGTTCCCATATGTTTGATGTATTTTGATCCCGTTCCATTTATTCTAGTCCAGCCATTACAATGAGCCCATCCTCCTATAGCTCCTCCCACCAGCCTCCACGGGTACAGATCTAGGAATCAGTTCCCCTCGCCTTAGTGGGGGAAAATGCAAAACTGACCAAAGGTAATAGATTTATCTGTGCCTCTGAACTTGTTGTCCCTCTGTTTGGTCTGTGTGTGTTCAGACAGGGGGCTGGAGCATCACTGGGCCCTGGGAGAAGGACAACTTCATGGAGGTGCTGAAGACCGTGTCGGGCCCCTACCGCGCCCAGCCCTTCTTCACAGTCAGAGTCCGTGTGGACCCCAAGAATTCCAATAGCAACGTCATCCAGGTCAGTTGCTCTGGCTGACCTGGACCTGACACACACACAAACACATAGGCATGCATGCATAAGGCTGTTACAATGACCGTATTACTGCCACACTGGCAGTCACAAGTCATAACTATAGTCAAATTCCAAATAGGCTTCTCCAAGCTCTGATGCTGCTGGTGGTCATTAGTAGCTTACCAAACTTGCTAACTGCCTGGTCCTCAGCATTCTATTGTAGCTCTAATCAGTCTGACATCAATGAAAATCTAATCAATCACTTCATGACCTCATGTTACGCTACATTTCTATTGGCTATGCAATTGCCTGAGAAAACAGAGTGATGGCCTTTTAAAAGGAGGATCCCATCAGCCTTCTATAGGCTAGGCCTACTATATTTATTTCTCATCTTTCCTAATATTAAGCACATTGTTTATTTTTACAACAGGAGTGTAGCCTATCTGGCTGGCATGAAAATGAACCATGGGGAAAGCATCCTCCATTTGTATTTTTTCCCCCTCTCCCTGTTTCGAGACAGGTGCATTCTAAATCAAAACAAATTTCAGACAAATATGTTATTTAGTAAATGTAAAACCCAGATTAAATCAAGAATAGTCTGATGGGTGACAATATTAGCCCATCTCCTATTTTATTTTACCTTTATTTAACAAGGCAAGTCAGTTAAGAACAAATTCTTATTTTCAATGACGGCCTAGGAACAGTGGGTTAACTGCCTGTTCAGGGGCAGAACGACAGATTTGTACCTTGTCAGCTTTGTGATTTGAACTTGCAACCTTTCGGTTACTAGCCCAACGTTCTAACCACTATGCTACCCCACCGCCCCTATGAATATATTATCTCTTGTGAATGATGCCCAGCTTTAAGGCAAGAAAATTACTTTTTTTTGTGACTTTTTCAGATCATAGTCGCACACCTCATGGAGCCAACCAATAGGCCTATATGTTTTTATATGGTTTGTATCACAACTGACGTGGCCAAATAACTTCTTAAAATGAAGCACATTAATCCACTTTACAACAGGTGTAGAGCCTACCTGGCCTACATATGCAGTGCGTGAGTTTCAAGTTTGAGGAAGATAATTTTCACCATAAGTGTGGTCACTTTTGAGAATGGTGTTGTCCTGCTAATGGAACATTTGCGCTAATAGCATGTGTGCATTGCTGCGCTTATAATTTGAAGAAATGGCCTAATTGTTTAGCTTAATGTCGATAAACTTTCTGATCTGTTGCGTCATTCATTACTTTAAAATGTTTTTTTTATATGCTAATGGTTGTATTAATTTGAGATCTATTGCATCCCACAACTGTCCCAGACTGTTTGGAATATTTATTTCACGCACAGAATAGGTCAACCTTTGTACTATGGGGGATAGTAGATTGACATATGCTTTTGCTGTTCGTTTGGCCTGCTCATCTTGTTGGCTGACATGAAGTAAATGTGTACAGTTCTTCCAATATCTTCAATATGCACCTTGAAATTGGTTTTAAGGGCACGCGCAGTTGCATCCCCGGTGTATTGGTCTTCACTTGTAGCCTGTTAGAAAGACCTGTCATATGATGGAGAGCAATATGAGTGAGAGGTGCTTCGGAGCGCCCAGCCGGGAGAAGGGAATTATAATTATTATATTCAGCCCAAGGGCACAATGGCCACTTTCCCGCAAAAGGCATGGATTTTTTTAGTGGGCATTACAGCCACATAAAGGGGATGCCGCTGGGAAATGTGATTATTATCAAGTGCTTTTAAATTTGTGAATGAGAGTGATAAAGTGTGACAGCCTTTGAAAAAACAAAGCAGAGCTCATGCCTTTCATGCGACTTTCTTCAAATCATAATTAGTCGGATCATGCAGCCTTATAATGTATTAAAAATCAGAACATATACTCTGTTGGAATTGCAGCTAAAGTTACATTGTTATAGACCTACATCCATCCTGCCCTACCTTTCTAAAATCTGCAAAAGCCAAGTTAACAGATCACCGACCATTTTGAATCCCACCGTTACCTTTTCCACTATGCAATCTGGTTTCGGAGCTGGTCATGGGTGCACCTCAACCACGCTCAAGGTCCTAAATTATTTCATAACCGCCATCGATAAAAGAAAGTACTGTGCAGCCGTCTTCATCAACTTGGCCAAGGCTTTTGACTCCGTCAATCACTGCATTCTTATCGGCAGACTCAAATGACTGCCTCGCCTGGTTCACCAACTACTTCTCAGATAGAGTTCAGTGTGTCAAATCGGAGGGCCTGTTGTCCGGACCTCTGGCAGTCTCTATGGGGGTGCCGCAGGGTTCAATTCTCGGTCCGGCTCTTTTCTCTGTATAGATCAATGATGTTGCTCTTGCTGCTGGTGATTCTCTGATCCACCTCTATGCAGACGACGCCATTCTATATACATCTGGCCGTTCTTTGAAGACTGTGTTAACAAACCTCCGAACGGGCTTTAATGCCATACAACACTTCTTCCTTGGCCTCCAAATGCTTTAAAAAGCTAGTAAAACTGAATGTATGCTTTTCAACCGATCGATGCCCGCACCCGACTGCCCGAGTAGCATCACTACTCTGGACGGTTCTGACTTAGAATATGTGGACAACTACAAATACCTAGGTGTCTGGTTAGACTGTAAACTCTCCCTCGACTTACATTAAGCATCTCCAGTCCAAAAATGAAATCTAGAATCAGCTTCCTATTTCGCAACAAAGCCTCCTTCACTCATGCTGCCAAACATACCCTCGTAAAACTGACTATCCTACCGATCATTGACTTCGGTGATGTCATTTACAAAATAGCCTCCAACACTCTACTCAGCAAATTGGATGCAGTCTATCACAGTGCCATCTGTTTTGTCACCAAAGCTCCATATACTACCTGCCACTGCGACCTGTACGCTCTCGTTGGCTGTCCCTCGCTGGCTCCGGGTCATCTATAAGTCTTTGCTAGGTAAAGCCCTGCCTTATCTCAGCTCACTGGTCACCATGGCAACACCCACCCGTAGCACGCGCTTCAGCAAGTATATCTCGCTGGTCATCCCCAAAGCCAACACTTCCATTGGTTGCCTTTCCTTCCAGTTCTCTGCTGCCAATGACTGGAACGAAATGCAAAAATCACTGAAGCTGGAGACTTATAACTAACTTTAAGCATCAGCTGTCTGAGCTGCTTACCGATCACTGTACCTGTACACAGCCAATCTGTAAATAGCACTACCCAACTACCTCATCCCCATATTGTTATTTATCTTCTTGCTCTTATGCACCCCAGTATCTCTACTTGCACATCATCATCTGCAAATCTATCACTCCAGTGTTAATGCTAAATTGTAATTATTTCACCTCTATGGCGTGTTTATTGACTTCCTAATCTTCTACATTTGCACACGCTATACATAGATTTTTCTATTGTGTTATTGACTCTACGTTTGTTTGTAACTCTGTTGTTTTTGTTGCACTGGTTTGCTTTATCTTGGCCAGGTCGCAGTCTAAATGAGAACTTGTTCTCAACTGGCTTACCTGGTTAAATAAAGGTGAAATGAAGTAAAAAAGCGATTTGTGTTGAACGATTTGTTAATCGCTCAACACAGAATAGCCACGTGCGCACTCCCTCATAATTTTTGAGAAAATACCCTTTCTATGTTATTCAGCTATGTTCAATTATATTCTTCATACTAAAAAATTCTAAGCAAATCTTGCCAGCTACATGAACTCGTGTAGCCCACAGCCAGATCAGGGCCTAACATAAGGACAACTCAGAGTATGCTGTTCTGTTCTTCTGAAATAGACTACATTTTCTTTATATCATGTTTCTTTAGACCTGTCTAAAATAAATATATAATGGATTTATTGTGATGGAGCAGGCTATATTATATAGATTTATGAGACTTTGAAATGTAGATGTTCCAAAGTCCTACATTAGTGACTTGTAGGCTGTGTGTGGAAGCCAGAAGATGCTGAATGTGTTTGTTCATTAATGGTCCATTACCTTGAGACCGGAAGTTAATTGCTTGACGGTCACCGGCTGCAGACGCGGTTCTCTGAGCTAGCCACCTGTAAGCCTATAGGTATGTGTACTTGATTTACTCTCTGGGCCCGCGGGGTCTGGCACATGTTTCCAGGCTATACAGTGTGGGTCCAATCTTGCAAACTTGTGCTTAGACTGGAGGTTTAGACCTTTGGTCTAAAGTGGCTAGCTCCTAGGTTTTCTCATAGGAAATCCTGGCACAAATAGCCACCCTGCTACCACGAGTCATTTTATGTCCAGTAACAAAATAAGAAATCAACCTATCGGAGATGTTAAACGGTAGAGCCACCATTAAGTCACATTTAACAGGTCAACTTGGCCAACTTCAAGGTTGACTTTGTTACCCTTGGTCTGTAACAAGAGGGTAAGTGTGCCAATATACATGTATCTGCCAAAATAAAGGAACTCTTTTTTTTATTTTTATAAAGCCCTTCTTACATCAGCTGATATCTCAAAGTGCTGTACAGAAACCCAGCCTAAAACCCCAAACATCAAGCAATGCAGGTGTAGAAGCACGGTGGCTAGGAAAAAGTTCCTAGAAAGCCCGGAACCTAGGAAGAAACTAAGAGAGGAACCAGGCTCTGAGGGGTGGCCAGTCTTCTTCTGTCTGTGCTGGGTGGAGATTAACAGACCATGGCCAAAATGTTCAAATGTTCATAGATGACCAGCAGGGTCAAATAATAATAATCACAGTGGTTGTAGAGGGTGCAACAGGTCAGCATCTCCAGAAGTAATTGTCAGTTGGCTTTTCATAGCTGATCATTCAGAGTATCTCTACAGATCCTGCTGTCTCTAGAGAGTTGAAAACAGCAGGTCTGGGACAGGTAGCACGTCCGGTGAACATGTCAGGGTTCCATAGTCGCAGGCAGAACAGTAGCACGACCAGGTGGACTGGGGACAGCAAGGACTCATCAGGCCAGGAGAGCGAGAGAGATTCACACAGGAGAAATACTCCAGATATAACAGACTGATCCTAGCCCCCCGACACAAACTACTGCAGCATAAATACTGGAGGCTGAGAGGGGAGGGGTCGGGAGACACTGTGGCCCCATCTGACGATACCCCCGGACTGGGCCAAACAGGCACAATGTAACCCCACCCACGTTGCCAAAGCACAGCCCCTAGACCACTAGAGGGATATCTTCAACCACCAACTTATCATCCTGAGACAAGGCCGAGTATAGCCCACGAACATCTCCCCCATGGCACAAACCCAAGGGGGGGGGCGCCAAACCGGACAGGAAGATCATGTCAGTGACTCAACCCACTCAAGTGATGCACCCCTCCTAGGGCCGGCATGGAATTTCATGAATTTATCACTGCTGAAGTGAAAGCCATCCTTTCTTAGGGAATGCTGCTTTTTAGTTAGCTTTGTGACAGTATCAAAAATACATTTTGGATTGTTCTTATTTTCCTCAATTAAGTTGGAAAAATAGGATGATCGAGCAGCAGTGAGGGCTCTTCGCTACTGCACGTTACTGTCTTTCCAAGCTAGTCAGGAGACTTCCGTTCCAATTTTCTGGAAGCTTGCTTCAAAGCTCGGGTATTTTCTATATACCAGGGAGCTAATTTCTTATGACAAATGTTTTTTTGTTTTTAGGGTTGCGGCTGCATCTAGGATATTACGTAAGGTTCAATTGAGTTCCTCAGTTAGGTGGTTAACTGATTTTTGTACTCTGATGTCCTTGGGTAGGTGTAGGGGGTCTGGAAGGGCATCTAGGAATCTTTGGGTTGTCTGAGAATTTATAGCATGGCTTTTGATGATCCTTCATTGGGGTCTGAGCAGATTATTTGTTGCGATTGCAAAAGTAATGAAATGGTGGTCTGATAGTCCACGATTATGAGGAAAAACATTAAGATCCACAACATTTATTCCACGGGACAAAACTAGGTCCAGAGTATGACTGTGGCAGTGAGTAGGTCCAGAGACATATTGGACAAAACTCACCGAGTCGATTATGACTCCGAAAGCCTTTTGGAGTGGGTCTGTGGACTTTTCCATGTGAATATTAAAGTTACCAAAAATATGAATATTATCTGCCATGACTACAAGGTCCGATAGGAACGCTGTATATGGCCCAGGAGGCCTGTAAACAGTAACTATAGAAAGTGATTGAATAGGCTGCATAGATTTCATGACTAGAAGCTCAAAAGATGAAAACGCAGTCGTTTTTGTGTGTAAATATACATTTGCTATCGTAAATGTTAGCAACACCTCCACCTTTGCGGGATGCGCGGGGGGATATGGTCACTAGTGTGACCAGGAGGTGAGGCCTCATTTAACACAGTAAATTCATCAGGCTTAAGCCATGTTTCAGTTAGGCCAATCGCATCATGATCAGTTAATTGACTATAGCTGCCTTGGAAGTGAGGGCTCTAACATTAAGTAGCCCTATTTTGAGATGTGAGAGATCACAATCTCTTTCAATAATGACAGGAATGGAGGAATTCTTTATTCCAGTGAGATAGCTAAGGCGAACACCGCCATGTTTAGTTTTGCCCAACCTAGAACGAGGCACAGACACGGTCTCAATGGGGATAGCTGAGCTGACTACACTGACTGTGCTAGTGGCAGACCTCTAAGCTGGCAGGCTTGCTATCTCATTGTGGAGCTAGGGGAGTTAGAGCCCTGTCTATGTTCGTAGATAAGATGAGAGCACCCCTCCAGCTGGGATGGAGTCCGTCACTCCTCAGCAGGCCAGGCTTGATGCTGTTTGTGGGTGAGTCCCAGAAAGAGGGCCAATTATCTACAAATTCTATCTTTTGGAAGCGGCAGAAAACAATTTTCAACCAGCGATTGAGTTGTGAGACTGCTGTAGAGCTCATCACTGCCCCTAACTGGGAGGGGGCCAGACACAATTACTCGATGCCGACACATTTCTAGCTGATTTACACGCTGAATCTATGTTGCGCTTGGTGACCTATGACCGTTTCTTCCTAACATTGTTGGTGCCAACGTGGATAACAATATCCCTATACTCTTGCCAGTTTTAGCCAGCACCATCTTCAGATTAGCCTTAACGTCGGTAGCCCTGCCCCCTGGTAAACAGTGTATGATTGCTGGATGATTCATTTTAAGTCTAATACTGAGGGTAATGGTGTCGCCAGTGACTAGAGTTTTGAATTTGTCAGAGCTAATGGTGGGAGGCTTCAGCGTCTCAGACCCCGTAACGGGAGGAGGAGAGACCAGAGAAGGCTCACTTGAGTAAATGAAGGATGCAAAGTATTTTGAAAGCAGGTGCTTCTACACAGGTGTGGTTCCTGAGTTAATTAAGCAATTAAAACATCCCATGTTTAGGGTCATGTATAAAAATGCCCAGTTGCTCATTATTATGGCTAGAAGAAAGATCTGTGACTTTGAAAAAGGGGTCTAAAAGGAGCATAGGGGTTTAAAGTGTGTGTGTGTGTCACCAGATCTTAACCCAGTTGAACACTTATGGGATATTCTTGAGCGGTGCCTGAGACGGCATTCTCCACCACCTACAAAACACCAAGTTATGGAATTTCTCTTGTAAGAATGGTGTCGCGTCCCCCAATAGAGTTCCAGACACATGTAGAATCTATACCACGGCGCATTGAAGCTGTTCTGGCAGCTCTTGGTGGCCAAACGCTAGTGCTGAGCGATTAACCAACATTTTTGTTATTGTTCGGTTTTTAAACAACTAATTGGTATACATTTGTTTAAATTATTTACATTTAATTTAATTCCTTTTTCTTCTGTGAGCTCAATGCACATTTTCTTGCAGTAGTTTCTCCATAGATAAATCAGGTCAAGCCTGAACTGTGCGATGTAGTAGGAATTTGTAGTTTCCAACAGGCCAATATTCTACATAGTTTAGTGCAGAAAATGTGGTAATTAACAACAATGACCATAATCCATTGCGTGTCTAATTGTCTGGAGACGGAGAGAAGAGAATGCACGATCAAGAAGGATAAAGAAGAGTTGCTTTGCAAGGTCTCTCTACCTGAAAACCCATGATCTACAGTGCCTTCAGAAAGTACTCACACCCCTGGACTTCTTCCACATTTTGTTGTTACAGCCTGAATTGAAAATATATAAAATGTAGATTTTATTTTTTGTCAGTGGCCTACACACAATACCCTAGAATGTCAAAGTGGAATTATGTTTTTTAAAATGTTGACAAATGAATAGAAAATGTCAAGCTGAACTGTCTTGAGTCAATAAGTGTTAATCCCTTCGTTATGGCAAGCCTAAATACGTTTCCTTAACTTAAATTTACTTAACCAGTCGCATAAGTTGCATGGACTCATCTCTCATCTCTGTACCCCACACATAGAATTATCTTTAAGGTCCCTCAGCCGATCAGTACATTTCAAACGGATTCAACCACAAAGACCTGGGAGGTTTTCCAATGCCTTGCAAAGAAGGGCACCTATTAGTAGATGGGTAAAAAGCAGACATTGAATATCCATTTGAGCATGGTGAAGTTATAAATGACACTTTTGGGATGGTGTATCAATACACTCAGTCACTACAAAGATACAGGCATTATTCCTAACTCAGTTGCCGGTGAGGAAGGAAACGGCTCAGGGATTTCACCACGAGGCCAATGGTGACTTTAAAACAGAGAACTCTAGATGGTTCAACAACATTGTATTTTACTCCAAAATACTAACCTAATTGAGAGTGAAAAGAAGGAAGCCTGTACAAAACATGCGTCCTGTTTGCAACAAGGCACTAAAGTAATACTTTAAAAATGTCCTGAAAACAAAGTGTTATGTTTGGGGCAAATACAACACATTACTGAATACCACTCCATATTCTCAAATATAGTGGTGGCTACATCCATGTTATGGGTTTTCTTGTAATCGTTAAGGATTGGGGAGTTTTTCCTGATAAAAAATAAACGGGATGGAGCTAAGCACAGACAAAACCCTAGAGGAATACTAATCTAATCAAGATAAACTTTGCAAAAAAGAAACTTCCTCTCACTGTCAACTGTGTTTATTTTCAGCAAACTTAACATGTGTAAATATTTGTATGAACATAAGATTCAACAACTGAGACATAAACTGAACAAGTTCCACAGATATGTGATTAACAGAAATTGAATAATTTGTCCCTGAACAAAGGGGGGGTCAAAATCAAAAGTAACAGTCAGTATCTGGTGTGGCCACCAGTTGCATTACGTACTGCAGTGCATCTCCTCCTCATGGACTGCACCAGATTTGCCAGTTCTTGCTGTGAGATGTTACCTCACTCTTCCACCAAGGCACCTGCAAGTTCCCAGACATTTCTGGGGGGAATGGCCCTAGCCCTCACCCTCTGATCCAACAGCTCCCAAACGTGTTCAATGGGATTGAGATCCGGGCTCTTCGCTGGCCATGGCAGAACAATGACATTCCTGTCTTGCAGGAAATCACGAACAGAACGAGCAGTATGGCTGGTGGCATTGTCATGCTGGAGGGTCGTGTCAGGATGAGCCTGCAGGAAGGGTACCGCGTGAGGCAGGAGGATGTTTCAACCCGTTGCCTGCAATGACAACAAGCTCAGACCGATGATGCTGTGACACACCGCCGCAGACCATGATGGACCCTCCACCTCCAAATCGATCCCCCTCCAGAGCACAGGCCTCGGTGTAACGGTCATTCCTTCGATGATAAATGCAAATCCGACCATCACCCCTGGTGAGAAAAAACTGCGACTTGTCAGAGAAGGGCACTTTTTGCCAGTCCTGTCTGGTCCAGCGACGGTGGGTTTGTGCCTTTAGGCGACGTTGTTGCCAGTGATGTCTAGTGAGGACCTGCCTTACAACAGGCCTACCTACAATCCCTCAGTCCGGCCTCTCTCATTCTATTGCAGACAGTCTGAGCACTGATGGAGGGATTGTGCGTTCTTGGTGTAACTCGGACCGTTGTTGTTGCCGTCCTGTACCTGTCCCGCAGTTGTGATGTTCAGATGTACCGATCCTGTGCAGGTGTTACACGTGATCTGCCACTGCGAGTACGATCAGCTGTCCGTCCTGTCTCCCTGTAGCGCTGTCTTAGGCGTCTCACAGTACGGACATTGCAATTTATTGCCCTGGCCACATCCTCAGTCCTCATGCCTCCTTGCAGCATGCCTAAGGCACGTTCAAGCAGATGAGCAGGGACCCTGGGCCCTCATTTTGTGTTTTACAGAGTCAGTAGAAAGCCCTCTTTACTGTCCTAAGTTTTCATAACTGTGACCTTAATTGCCTACCATCTGTAAGCTGTTAGGGTCTTAACGACGGTTACACAGGTGCATGTTTATTAATTGTTTATGGTTCAGTGAACAAGCATGGGAAATCGTTCTTAAACCCTTTACAATGAAGTTCTCTGAAGTTATTTGGATTTTTACAAATGATCTTTGAAAGACAGGGTCCTGAAAAAGGGATGTTTCTATTTGTTTTATTTTTCATGAATGTTAGAATTTTTCTTCCACTTTGACAGAATATTTTATGTAGAACATTGACCAAAATTGACAAATAATTTTTAATCCTACTTTGTAACACAACAAAATGTGGAATAAGTCCAGGGGTATGAACACTTTCTGAAGGCGCTATGTGATTGATAGTTGGCATTCAGCTTTCATAAAAGTATGCCTTATTCTCTGAAGAACTATTAAAATAGTGATTTTGTCAGTCAGCATAGGCAGCAGCTCTATAGTGATGAGATGATGACTTGGAATGAAATAATGTAGTGCCTTCAGAAAGTATTCACACCCCTTGACATTTTTTCACATTTTGTTGTAGGCCTACATTTAGGTATAATGTAGCCTATGCAGTAGTGCACAGAGATAGACCCACGTAT
Source organism: Oncorhynchus mykiss (assembly GCF_057628025.1). Lineage (NCBI taxonomy): Eukaryota > Metazoa > Chordata > Actinopteri > Salmoniformes > Salmonidae > Oncorhynchus > Oncorhynchus mykiss. Next base: position 43,033,953 of record NC_143050.1, on the reverse strand, counting down.
GCTCGCCCTCACGCGCAACACAGTGTCATTTTGTGGTGCTGGGAACCCAAATAATGCATAGTACCTTTTTAATGTCTAAAACAATTCTCAAAAACAGACCTCTAAAAGTGCTAGAACCCAACGCCCTATTTAAGACAACACTTTGTTGGTGTTTCCTCTATTTTGGACCTTACTTGTATATTGCATCATGCATCCTTGAGTTGCCTAGGCTACTAGCGTTACACACATTTCAAAATATGCATTTTCTCATGTGACCAAAATCATGGCTTTTGCCTATCCGTTCCCGACACATCCATGTGCTTTCACAGGAATAAAGATGTAGGAGGATTATACAACGAGAAGTTTATATTTTAACATTTTAAATGGCTGTAATTTCCCCGTTACTGCTATAACTGACTGGTGTGATCCACTAAGGTGGTAAGCCTGGAGATGACGAGGTACAAGAACTGTGAGTTTGAATCCCACTTGGGGCAAAGCTTTTCTTTGTGGACAAAATGCCCCACTGCTGGTCCTCGAGTCAAATAACGCATATGTAACGAAGAAGATGATTATACAGTGCCTTGCGAAAGTATTCGGCCCCCTTGAACTTTGCGACCTTTTGCCACATTTCAGGCTTCAAACATAAAGATATAAAACTGTATTTTTTTGTGAAGAATCAACAACAAGTGGGACACAATCATGAAGTGGAACGACATTTATTGGATATTTCAAACTTTTTTAACAAATCAAAAACTGAAAAATTGGGCGTGCAAAATTATTCAGCCCCTTTACTTTCAGTGCAGCAAACTCTCTCCAGAAGTTCAGTGAGGATCTCTGAATGATCCAATGTTGACCTAAATGACTAATGATGATAAATACAATCCACCTGTGTGTAATCAAGTCTCCGTATAAATGCACCTGCACTGTGATAGTCTCAGAGGTCCGTCAAAAGCGCAGAGAGCACCATGAAGAACAAGGAACACACCAGGCAGGTCCGAGATACTGTTGTGAAGAAGTTTAAAACCGGATTTGGATACAAAAAGATTTCTCAAGCTTTAAACATCCCAAGGAGCACTGTGCAAGAGATAATATTGAAATGGAAGGAGTATCAGACCACTGCAAATCTACCAAGACCTGGCCGTCCCTCTAAACTTTCAGCTCATACAAGGAGAAGACTGATCAGAGATGCAGCCAAGAGGCCCATGATCACTCTGGATGAACTGCAGAGATCTACAGCTGAGGTGGGAGACTCTGTCCATAGGACAACAATCAGTAGTATATTGCACAAATCTGGCCTTTATGGAAGAGTGGCAAGAAGAAAGCCATTTCTTAAAGATATCCATAAAAAGTGTTGTTTAAAGTTTGCCACAAAACACCTGGGAGACACACCAAACATGTGGAAGAAGGTGCTCTGGTCAGATGAAACCAAAATTGAACTTTTTGGCAACAATGCAAAACGTTATGTTTGGCGTAAAAGCAACACAGCTCATCACCCTGAACACATCATCCCCACTGTCAAACATGGTGGTGGCAGCATCATGGTTTGGGCCTGCTTTTTTTCAGCAGGGACAGAGAAGATGGTTCAAATTGATGGGAAGATGGATGGAGCCAAATACAGGACCATTCTGGAAGAAAACCTGATGGAGTCTGCAAAAGACCTGAGACTGGGACGGAGATTTGTCTTCCAACAAGACAATGATCCAAAACATAAAGCAAAATCTACAATGGAATGGTTCAAAAATAAACATATCCAGGTGTTAGAATGGCCAAGTCAAAGTCCAGACCTGAATCCAATCGAGAATCTGTGGAAAGAACTGAAAACTGCTGTTCACAAATGCTCTCCATCCAACCTCACTGAGCTCGAGCTGTTTTGCAAGGAGGAATGGGAAAAAATGTCAGTCTCTCGATGTGCAAAACTGATAGAGACACCCCAAGCGACTTACAGCTGTAATCGCAGCAAAAGGTGGCGCTACAAAGTATTAACTTAAGGGGGCTGGATAATTTTGCACGCCCAATTTTTCAGTTTTTGATTTGTTAAAAAAGTTTGAAATATCCAATAAATGTCGTTCCACTTCATGATTGTGTCCCACTTGTTGTTGATTCTTCACAAAAAATACAGTTTTATATCTTTATGTTTGAAGCCTGAAATGTGGCAAAGGGTCGCAAAGTTCAAGGGGGCCGAACACTTTCGCAAGGCACTGTAAAAATGCAGATAAAATGCTGTAGGCCTACATTTAGGTATAATGTAGCCTGTGCATGTGCACAGAGACACATGCACGCTTGCACAACACACTGTCACTTTGTGGTGCTGGGAATAACAGTCTGGTAACACTTTAATGAAGCCAGTTCCTTATGTAAGAACAAAACCATATATTGACCATAACGTTACCAGTCTGGTAACACTTTAACGAAGCCAGTTCCTTATGTAAGAACAAAACCATATATTGACCATAACGTTACCAGTCTGGTAACACTTTAACGAAGCCAGTTCTTATGTAAGAACAAAACCATATATTGACCATAACGTTACCAGTCTGGTAACACTTTAACGAAGCCAGTTCCTTATGTAAGAACAAAACCATATATTGACCATAACGTTACCAGTCTGGTAACACTTTAACGAAGCCAGTTCCTTATGTAAGAACAAAACCATATATTGACCATAACGTTACCAGTCTGGTAACACTTTAACGAAGCCAGTTCCTTATGTAAGAACAAAACCATATATTGACCATAACGTTACCAGTCTGGTAACACTTTAATGAAGCCAGTTCCTTATGTAAGAACAAAACCATATATTGACCATAAAGTTACCCAAATCAGCAGTTCAGAGGTATGTGCAGGAGTATTTTTTTTAATAAGGTGTTATGTTTCCCCTGAGGTCGGGATTCATTTGTTTGAGAATAAATATCCAATGGCTTTTAACAGGTGCCAAATGTGAAAGTGAATGGACTCTGCACACTTCAATTCATTCTCCCTTATGATTAGTGTGTTGGCTCACCTGTTGATGTATTTCGGCCAGGTGGGCCAATCAGGGTTGTTCCTCCCCCCGTGGGACTATGACAGCAATACAGCCAATGAAAAGGTGAGTAAAGTTTGGGTGGCTAGAGGGGTGGGTGGTGGCCAGTAAGGGTTGGGTCTTTGCCTATCCATGGCTGTCAAAATTAGGTACTGTAACAAATTAGATTGCAAACGTGATCAATCATATCGCGTGACACAATGCACACAAACGCTGTCAGGGTGGAATAGTCCATTATTATGAACCAGTCTGTGGGTGGTTAATGACACTTGTTTCTACTTGTATGAGGAAAAACGTGGATTATATCCCCTCCCATGCGCTGAAGGCATATCTGGATTACATGGTGGAGCTGGGCCTGCTGTTGGGAGGGGATAAGAACTCCACGCAGAGCCAGATGCAGCAGATCCTGGACTTTGAGACAACGCTTGCCAACATCACCATATCGCAGGACAAATGCTGCGACAAGGAGAAGATCTACCACAAGATCACCATCGCCGAGCTGCAGGTGTGTGTGCATCTGTCAGGTGGGGGTTACAGAGAGAGAGAGGGAGAGAACATGTGAGCTTCCATGTGTGTGGGAGAGCGAGAAGGAGGTACATAAAGTGAGGTGGATTTGAGTGGACACATGCCATCGGATCAGACTGGAAAACCTTTACTCTTTAATCAATTATAGTCTGTTCTCACTTTTCCTCTTGTCTCCATTTGTCAAAACATGCATGGGTTTTTCACACATCCCATCCCCGACCAAATCACCACCACCATCTGAAACCTGTGGCCTCTTCACAACCTTTGTCTGTTTTTTTCCTCCTCTGAGGACTATTCTTCTCTGCTTCTCCTGCGGTCCTCTTCTTTGTTTATGAACACTGTCTAGGTCGCCAAGGTGCCTCTTGCCAAGAGCTGTTGCTAGACCTGTTGGGGAGGTTTATGACCCTCATAAATACCTTTCCCCAATTTTCTCTCTCAACTCTACATTTGACTCTTGGAAAGCCCTTTGTTAACATAGAGAGAGTCTGGTAACATCAAAAGGTTGGGAACGGAACCATATTTTGGTAATCCAACCAGTTGAAAATATCTGTTGGTACTTAAAGAATATGTCAGATCAGTTGTCGCCTGAGACATTATTACTGATGACAGGATGACATAAACTGTATCTTGGAAAGTCTACACATTGTAGTTATCAGATTCACATGGAATTGTTGTGCAATTTAAATGTTTAAATATGAAACTATTTGTGAACAGATGAAATGTAATTTTAGCTTCTAAATGAGAGAATTGTTTTCATAAAGTAAACTCTGCTCACTCAGTGTCCCCGCACAAGTGAACAGACATTGGTTGTGAACTATGAAACACGCCCTTCTCTCCACTACAAAAGCCCATTGACGAAAGTCAACCTGGTGTTTCCGATGACGTGAGGACTTTTGACCATATGTTTAAAAGGGCTAATATCAACTACAGAACTAAGCCAACCTCGGCGTGAGCTCTGGTTGCGACTGGTTGAATGACTACAACCTAATTAGCATTGTGTTCCCGGTGACGTGAGGACTGATGTCCATACGTTTAGAAGGGCGAATTTCAATGTGGAGGTGACGATCGACACGCTGGAAGGATGAATTTCAACTATACCAGCCAGAATATAGCATGAGCTTATAGTAATGGCAACTTGGTATGAACTTTGAACTCTTATTCACTAAAGAAGTGATACATCCTAGATGTCGAGCTAGCAGCAGCAAACACAGAAGCAGCTGTAAACGTGGGCTAGGAAAGGACGGACAATCTCTTCAGAAAGACAGGGTACTACAACATATCCGTTCTACCGCACAGCGACGGTACTACAACATATACTTTCTACCACAAGACATATTCTTCAAAGGACAAGAGAGATCTCTGCTGGGCAACCCTGCCTTCCACCTACGACCAATTTATCGAAGCACAGCTCAGAGTAAATATTTATTGCATTTTCCTTTTCCAAATGGGCGGTTATTTAGAATTCATACGATTCTGTATTTATGATAGCATAGCTTCATAAGGTCCGATGGATTTGGCCTCTCTTTGTTCCTCAGTCTTCCCGCGCTTTCATTCAAACCCAACCCCCTTTCTTTGTGTAACCAGCCGTCATATCGGTTCCGTCCGCCAGGGACATTTTCTTGTATGACATAATTAGTAATCAATGTATGATCCATCCTGTGTATATTTAGTAAATAAATAATTAAACCACATTTTCTATTGCTGATTCAACTTGTTAGCCAGGGTTCGTGAAGATAAGACTGAATAAGGTGACGATAAATAATTGACTGCTATTGATATAAAAGATATTACCAGGTCTTTTAAGAGTTTATTCGGAAGACAACAGATCTATACACATTCTTCCATGCTGACTTTCTAGTTAATTACATTTACATGATTAGGTAATCAGGTAATATTAATGACAGAGAAATTATTTTATAAAATAGCATGTCATATCACTTAATCCGGCATAGCAAAGACACAACAACAGAGATGGCGAAGGGTAGGAGGAAAAGGAGGATCCTTTGTCAACAGAAAGAACGAATGGACAGGCCGTTTGAGAGTCAGGAATTGAAATTCAGCATTTGTAGGATGGGTTGACTCATTAAAATGGGTGGTAATGGGTAGATTGTGTATACCACTGCCATTTTTATGTGTTGTTCCACCTCAAAAAGCACTAGGTGGGTGTGTCAATCCTCTTCCATCTCAGATTGTTCTGAAAATCGTTTGTTAGAAACCGATAAGATTAGCACTCCTGCAACAATACTATACTACAATACTACAATACAATACTGAAATATACACTGAACAAACGTATAAACGCAACATGCAACAATTTCAAATACAGTTCGTATAAGGAAATCAGTCAATTAATTTGGTACTAATCTATGCATTTCACACACACCTTTAGAAAAAGGTAGGGGCATGGATCAGAACACTAGTCAGTATCTGATGTGACCACAATTTTCCCCATGCAGCGCGACATATCTCAAGCATTCCAAACCTGCTCAATGGGTGACATGTCTGGTGAGTATGCAGGCCATGGAAGAACTGGGACATTTTCGTCTTCCAGGAATTGTGTACAGATCCTTGCGACATGGAGCTGTGCATTATCATGCTGAAACATGAGGTGATGGTGGTGGATGAATGGCATGATAATGGGCCTCAGGATCTCGTCCCGGTATCTCTGTGCATTCAAATTGCCATCTATAAAATGCAATTGTGTTTGTTGTCTGTAGCTTATGTCTGCCCATACCATAACCCCACCACCACCATAGGGCACTCTGTTCACAACGTTGACATCCGCAAACCGCTCGCCCACACGATGCCATCTGCCTGGTACAGTTGAAACCGGGATTCATCTGTGAAGAGTACACTTCTCCACTGTGCCAGTGGCCATAGAAGGTGAGCATTCGCCCACTGAAGTCTGTTATGATGCCGAACTACAATCGGGTCAAGAGGACGAGCACATAGATGAGCTTCCCTGAGAATGTTTCTGACAGTTTTTGCAGAAATTCTTCATCTGTGCAAACCCACAGTGTCATCAGCTGTCCGGGTGGCTGGTCTCTAACGATCCCACAGGTGATTTAAGCCTGATGTGGAGGTCCTGGGCTGGTGTGGTTACACGTGGTCTGTGGTCACGTGGACGTACTAGGAAATTCTCTAAAATTACATTGGACTCGGCTTATGGTAGAGAAATTAACATTACATTCTCTGGCAACAGCTTTGTTGGACATACCAATACATCCATACTCTATACATCCTCAAAAAATGCAGTTTTTTAAACCGATTTCATTAACTTCTTATTCTTACAGAGCATAGTATTCAATTTCGCAAACTGGTTATTTAAATCTACCTTTACAAATATTGAATAGGGTGGTTTTTTTCTTATAAAAATAGTTAGGTCGATGTGATATTTAGCAATAATTTAATTAAATTCATCACATACTTTTCGTTAATGGAGAATCTTGGACTATCAAAAACAAAAAGAACACCACAAGCTTGCAGATGGATGTCCTTACCAAGTCCTTTACCCAAGTCAAGCCTAAGATCCACCCAGAACATAGTCACATACACACATTGGAAAGACAAATGCTCAAGTGATTGTGTCCCAAATCGACAAAATTGATATTTCTCAATTTGAGGCATGAAACCTTTAACCCTGGCAATTTGACTGGTACACTCCCCAATGGCTGCCTGGTATCGTGATGCAATCATTTCCATGGTAATGTAGAATGCTCATTCAAAAGATGTCAACTGATGTAGCTCATGCAATGGAATGTATTTTTTAAAGTCAGTTGTGTTGAATCAACAAATCACAGCACATATTTTAGCACATACTTTACTTCCTGCTTTGCTCTGTGGGTACACTTGCAATGGCAGCTAGTCCATCCATTATGCCATCATTGACTTGGGGGGTTGCCTGTTCTATTCATTCTATTTCTATGGCAGCACTTAGTCAAGAGCGGAGTAGAAGATTATGGTAAACTTTTTTTTGTTGCTATTCGACAGTTATTACAGTGACCCTGGTCATTTGGCTGGCCATTTACTGTCATCCAACCATGGCTGAAGGCAGTTTCCACCATATTCCTCACACCAGTCCATTCCTTTTACACTCCCCCTCATGGATTTAAGCGTGCACGTTAATGGAAGAGGGTAGGGATTCGGAATTGTTGCCAAAACCACCCAAAAAATCTACGTTCAGACTGTTTCACACTGCTTAAAAAAACTATGTTGAGCTGTCTAATCATATAAAATTACTAGAGGGGCTATATCATGAAACCCACAAAGTTAGAAAATGGTAGCTATTGTGTCCGGGAGAAATCCAAACCATTTTAATTGGAATTGAATGGCAGAGGATTAGGGGACGCATTTCCTGCTTTTACTTATGCAGGAAAATAAAAGTAAGGCATGTGATATGTTTAATAAAATTAATATCAACCTAAAACATTGTCATATACAGTGCCGATTTTAGAATGTAATTCTTGGTGGGCCAAAAAAATGAATAAATGTGGGATGCAAGCCAGCAAAGCCACTACACAACACTTAACAATACATTAATTGCACTATAACGGTGACAAACAGTGCCCAGAAACAGTTAGTGCCTACATAAAGCTGTCCCAACAGCTGAGTCCCAACACCCCCTACACCTGGCTATCAGCGGAGCCTTGTATGGCAGTCAAACATTTAATTCAGACTCATTTACCTCCTTTAAAAAAAACATGTCTGATATGGCTGACTTGCTTAAACAAATGTTGTTTCTGCTGACAATTGAGATGTACAAACTACGGCATAAGGGGACAGCAAGCGGATAAGAGGCAATCTGTAATTTCAATTAAGACATTAATGAGCGAGCTAGGACGGACGTAGTCTATATAACTATTTGTTCAGCACTTTTGAAATGTACAGCAACAGAATTCAGAACATGGGCTGTTCTTACAGGATTCTTCCTGTACACCAAGTCAGAACGGTAGGATGAATAAAGGGGTCATATAAGCAGACAATGAAAGCTCTTTACAAAATTAGATGATTACATTTCTCAAAACTGGTTATAGGCTACATGTGCACCACCAAGTCAGAACAGTAGGTGAAATTCAGAGGTGTAAATAAACCATTTTAGGGTGAGGCACATGGGCTACTAACAGCTTACAGTACAACATACACTTAGTATTACATCATGTATGCAGCGGCATACAGTACATTTTTGAACTCAGCTTGTTATGCTGTGCTCACTTGAACAGGAAGGTGGCACGGCAATCCTTTGTGGGCAAATTTTGTCATGAAACTGTCATCAAAGTCTGCCATTCTCTGGATTGATAGTGCTTACAAGAAACCCAAGTTCCAGATTTACAATTTCGAGTTGGATGAAAGTTCAAACGTATTTTCCCAGTCGTACCTCGTTTCCCCCCGTGTTCTCAGTAGTTTTGAACTCACTAAAGTCAGTTTTCACAGTTGCGAGTTAAGTTGTTATGAGCGTGGCACGGATCATGCTTCATTGACAGCATGGCCAATGTTGAATGTTTATAATTTTAAACTAGGAAAAGAGACCCTTAGACTTGGGACCACACAGCGACTCCACTGAATAGCAGTCTGATTGCTTTTCAATGCTTGCAGTTAGCCACTGATTCTTTCCAAACCACTCGTTGTTGAATTTGCGATTTCCAACTTGTTGTGTAATGTTTATGTCCAATGGCCGTTGAACACTGATACGTTTATGTGTAATTTCTCTTAATTATTTCTCTTCATATGACAAGGATTAAAAAGGATTTGCCAGTAGATTGTCGATGATGACGGCTAGCTAAGATTTTGAAAGTATCAGTCCAATCAAAGCTACTGTAGATATAACATGATTTGACGTAATTGTATTTGTGGCCAATGACCTTAAGCCTTCTTGGATGGGCACTTCTAATGTAACTCAATGGCAGCACCCAAGTGGCTTGAATTTTCGAGCTCTACCTTTAGCCTTGGTGGTGACGTACTGTCCCAATGAGTGACAGAACACTGAGCCAATCACGGCGCAATGCTCTGGATTTTCTGCTGGCTTGCCCCACCACAGAAAGCACTGAGCTAGGCTGAACCACCTGCATTCTGGAGCTGGCTTACTCAAGGAAACAAAGAGAGGCCGTGTTTGTATGCAGCTTTATTAACTCCCTTATTCTTTATTTTTTTTACATCGTTTGCAAACTGATATGTGACACGTATTAATGCAAATCAGGCAAACCCCCCAAGTTTTTTTATTTTTATTAAATTCTTTGCAAAAATGTGGGGCAGCCCCACCTTCCCTGAATGACTGGTCTCCACTGGTCATATAATAAATAGTTTATGCATCTTGTATACCAATTTGCTGTATAAATAGCCTCTAAAATAATATGTAAACATGCCATAAATGTATGGATTGACTGCATCGTTTGACTGGAATATTGGTCTATTGGTAGTTAATTTGATAAATTAATGGAATAATTTCTCTAAAACTGCCTGGCTTGCTAGCTAAAAAACATACAATGCAGATAGTTTAAAACAATGAATTTGAATATTATCTTAACACAGCACTGGCAAACCATGATTGACCAACTGCCTTACCAAAATGGCTGACCTTAAGGTTAATGTCCATTCTAGTATTCTAATTCCTAATTCTGTCTGCCACCTGTTGTGCTTATCCAACAATATGCCTCATGCATTGGATCGATTGACACAATTTTGTGTGTGAAATCATGAAGCTATGTGGGACACAGACTCGACGTGAGGCCACTTTTGGATTCTGAACATGTCTGAAAATGTTTTTGTGGTCAACTTTCCTTTTCACAAAAGTGACCTCTGACCTTTAACCTCTCTCGCCATCAGCTGCTGGCTCCGGCGGTGGACTGGCTGGACTACCTGTCCTTGGTCCTGTTCCCTCTGGACCTGAATGACACGGAGCCCGTGGTGCTCTATGCCAAGGAGTTCCTGCAGCAGGTGTCTGACCTGATCAACAAGACTGATCGCAGGTAAGGACCTGGACGGGAGCCAACCTAGTCGTCCTTATCCCCCTGCAGCCAAAGGTGCCGTAACAGGTCACGTGGTTATGAAGTACTACAGGGCCTTCCATAGCTGCAGGAAATAGGGATGCTGGAGGTGCTGCAGCACCCCCTGATAAGTAAAAATAATTTAAAAAAAACCATAAAGATATATTTCAAAAATGATTTAACTCTTGTCTGAACAGACATAGAAATAAAATAATTCAAAATACTACACCAGCGAGACTTTAGCCGCAGAGGATCAATAGCTGTGGAAGGCCACAATCTGGGCAGCATGCAGGCCAAACAGCTTGTTGCCTTGTGGCCATAGACATATAATCCATAGAAGGATTTTGGAACCTCGAACCCTGGCAATTTGACCAATGAACTGATGGGTACACTATCAATGGCTGCCGGTTACACATATACATACATACATACATACATATATATATATATATATATATATATATATATATATATATATATATATATATATATATATATATAATATATATATATATATATATATATAAATAATATATATATATATATAATATATATATATATATATATATATATATATATATAATATATATATATAATATATATATATATATATATATGGTTGGTTACGGCTGTCAGTTTGTCTTTGGCAAATTTCAAAATGCAAAAATGTTTTGGGGGAAAGCAAATGCCTACTGCTGAAAAGAGATGACTAATCTGTCTGTAGAACCTAAAATAATAATAATTGAGTTTTCAGCGATTCAGAACAAACAACACTGTTTAAAAGTAGCTTATCTTCGGATAGGCTATTGTCACTAGAGCATTTGCCATCACTGAGTATGCTAGGTTTCATAATTGGGTGAGTCAGTGCCACTGGTGAGTTTATTTAGTAGCCTACTGTAGCCTATACAGTGCATTCAGAAAGTATTCAGACCTGTTGACTTTTTCCACATTTTGTTCTAAAAGTGATTCCAAAAAAATATTCTCATCAAATCTACACACAATGCACCTTAATGACAATACATAACTATTCAGACCCTTTCCTATAAGACTTGAAATTGAGCTCAGGTGCGTCCTTCCATTGATCATCCTTGAGATGTTTCAACAACTTGATTGGAGTCCTGTGGTAAATTCAATTGATTGGACATGATTTGGAAAGGCACACACCTGTCTATATAAGGTCCCACAGTTGACAGTGCATTTCAAAGCAAAACCCAAGCCATGAGGTTAAAGGAATTGTCTGTAGAGCTCCTAGACAGGATTGTGTCGAGGCACAGATCTGGGGAAGGGTACCAAAACATTTCTGCAGCATCGAAGGTCCCCAAGAACACAGTGGCCTCAATCCTTCTTAAATGGAAGAAGTTTGGATCCACCAAGACTCTTCCAAGAGCTAGCCGCCCGGCCAAACTGAGCAATCGGGGGGCAAGGGCCTTGGTCAAGGAGGTGACCAATAAGCCGATGGTCACTTTGACAGAGCTCCAATGTTCATCTAAATTGGAGTTGCTTACCAAGGAGACATTGGATGTTTGCTGAGTTACAGTTTTGACTTAAATCTATTTGAAAATCTCTGCCAAGACTTGAAAATGGCTTTCTAGCAATTATCAACAAACAACTTGACTGAGCTTGAAAAATGTTAATAAGAATAATGGGCAAATATTGTACAGTCCAGGTGTGGAAAGAGAGACTAACCAAAAAAAGACTCACAGCTGTAATCACCGCCAAAGGTGTTTCTACATGTTCTTTCTCAGGGGGGGGGACAAGATATTGTTTTATTTTTAATACATTTTTATTAAATGTTAGATCTTTTCTTCCACTTCAACAGACGATTTTGTGTAGATTGTTGACCAAAAATGACAAATCTATTTTAATCCCATTTTTTAAAACCACATTTTTAAGGCTGTGATACTTTCTGAAGGCACAGTACAACCAATACACAATCTGACCATAATGTAATGGAAAAACGTCATAATAACATCCTTGCAACCAGTTTTGCACTGTGGGAAAACAGTCATTGGATTGTCCTCCTGTTTCCTCTTCCTCCTCATCTCTCCCCGTCTCTTCTGTCTCTCAGCCTGCTCAACAACTACATGATCTGGAACCTGGTGCAGAAGGGAGCGTCCAGTCTGGACCAGCGCTTTGAGAACGCCCAGGACAAGCTGCTAGAGAGCCTGTATGGAACCAAGAAGGTGTGTTTTTTTTAAAGGCTGAATCCTAAATGGCACCCTAATCCCTATGTAGTGCACTACCCTAGACTACGGCCCTTAGAGCCTGGTTAAAAGTAGTGCACTAGGGAATATGGTGTCATTTGGGACGCAGACATAGTCTTACTTATGCCATTGATTAACCCTGCTTTGTGAAATACCTGGTTAGGTCTGGTTTCCCGGACACATATTAAGCCTAGTCGAGGACTAAAGAGCTATTTCAATGGAGATCCTCTGTTGAGCTGCTTTTTTGTACTGGACAAGGCTTGATCTGTGTCTGGGAGACCAGCACTTGCAATTTGTATGTGAGACTTTTTGGGCTCCTAGCAAGCAATGTGTGCTACCTCCACAAACTTGCAATACACACACTTTTCACAACCAAAATGATTGAGTAAATAGCTGGTGTGAGACTTGTCTGTCTGTCTCTGCGTGTGTTCGCTCAGTCCCGCACACCTCGATGGCAGACCTGCATTGGGAACACAGATGACACGCTCGGCTTCGCCCTGGGAGCGCTCTTTGTAAAAGCGACGTTTGATAAACACAGCAAAAAGATTGTGAGTTTGATAGGCGTACAACTGCATTTATGTCTATTCAAGCCTGTGGTGTTTTTTAAAAACCAGATGAACGATGTATGACTGCCTCCTAGTGGTTTCCATGTGTAGTGAAATGTCATGGGGTCTCACTGTAAACACAGCCATCAAAAAATAACCCTATTTGCTAGCACTTTATTATAATAAGCTATTTTAAATTCTTATCAATGTTTATGAATGCCTATAAATGCTTATGAATTGTACCATTAATAACGCTGATCGATTATGCTAATTTCTTATAAATATACAATTAATGAAATACTAATTTAGTAATAGTTACCTGTCCTGTAGAGGGGAGGGAGATGTATAGAGTGATAAAGAAGAGAAAGAGTGGACTATTAAAAGGAGAGATTGTTATTGGGTAGAGAAAAGAGGGGCAAGTAGAAGAGGGAGACATGGAAGCGGAGAGGCACAGTGTGAGGACTGGCAAGGGGGTTATAGACTGTCACTCACAATTGTTCATATTTATAGTGGTTACATATTTCTATCAAAATGTCCTTATGTTTGAGGGATGGGCTGGTTCGGATTGCCGTGGGTATTTCCTTACATATCAGAGTCTAATTGTAGAAGAATGATCTATTCCATCTTTCTTCCTTCTTCCATTTAATGTATGTCTCTCACCCCACTATCAGGTAGAGGGGATGATCAATGAGATCCGTACTGCGTTCAAAGATGCTCTGGATCACATCAAGTGGATGGACAAACAGACGCGGACGGCAGCCAAAGACAAGGTCAGGGATGGATGGATACTGGATAGGCTATGCATGGTTGCCACAGGGTATCATGTGTGTCTGCGTTTCTGCGTGTGTGTAAGAGGACAGGGAGGGATGGATACTGGATAGGCTATGCATGGTTGCCACAGGGTATCATGTGTGTCTGCGTTTCTGCGTGTGTGTAAGAGGACAGGGAGGGATGGATACTGGATAGGCTATGCATGGTTGCCACAGGGTATCATGTGTGTCTGCGTTTCTGCGTGTGTGTAAGAGGACAGGGATGGATGGATACTGGATAGGCTATGCATGGTTGCCACAGGGTATCATGTGTGTCTGCGTTTCTGCGTGTGTGTAAGAGGACAGGGAGGGAGTATTATAGGGTTACAGGTTATAATACAGTAGTTTGAATAGATAGCCCTCTTTGTTTAGATCTCCAGATAATGGAACTAGGAGGTTTTCCGGCCCCATTCCTCCATCTTGCCCTCTCTCTTATCCACTTTGTCCCCCTGATCTTTAGGCGGACACCATCTACAACATGATTGGATTCCCTGACTTTATCCTGGACCCCAAAGAACTGGATGATGTTTACGACGGGGTGAGTGGGAGCCTTTTTGTTCAGTTGTCATGATTGACGAGTTGAAGGTCAAATAACAAGGGCCCCGTAGATCAGTGAGTAATTATTTCTCTCTCTCTCTGTCTGTCTTTGTTTGTATATCCATCTCTGTCCACAGTATGACGTCTCAGAAGACAACTTTTTCCAGAACACGCTCAACTTCTACAACTTCTCCGCCAGGGTGATGGCCGATCATCTCCGCAAGCCACCCAGCAGTGACCAGTGAGTCTTCATCAGCTACACACATCATCACCACCACCATCACTATACCTCAGTGCATATTTGTACTGTAAATGAACTTGATTCTTGACCTTAACCACGATTGGGTAGGTTACTTTCTAAATGTAATCCGTTAGTTACTAGTTACCTGTCAAGTTGTAATCAGTATTGTTACTTTCAGTTACTTTTGGATTACTTTCCCCTTAAGCTTCATTAGAAGAAGACAAATAGGATCCATCAAACGCATTTGGTGTGTCATCATAATGGTCTCTGACTTTTGGTCAGACCTGCTAAGGTGTAACGAATTTAAACTTGCGCCTTTTTTCAATACTGAATTGAATGTCAGTAGCTAGGTTTCCATCCAATTTGACAGATTTTCATGTGAATATTCTAAAAACCACATGAAAACAATATGCACATTTTCCCACCAGAGATGTTTCCATCAAATTGACTTGTTGCAGGTAAAAGGCGAGATGACGTAGGGCACATGAAAAACTTTTGCAGTTAAATTCCCATATACAATACACACTTACATTTTTAACTCTACTGAAGGGTTTTCTAACAAACATTTTTGCGTTATATAGCGAGTGTGCACACTCTGGGATTGGCACGTGCACTGTAGCCAATAGCTCTGATTACTATTATGGAAAATAGACAGGCAAGCATAGATTATCATGTCACCAGAATAAGACCATCGATATTTATTGGAATGGTGCATCAAGCTCATCTTGAACATTCACCACCCTGTGAAGTTCATAATTTAAAGGTGCGCTATGCAGGAATCGCTCCGCAATTTCCTGGTTTCTAAAACTCTTAATTGTTCGCCTAGTTTCAGTTTGTGACTAGATAAGCTAGTATAGTGTAGAGAATCATTGTACCATCTAAACCACGTTGAAATATATTTTCTATGACCAATTATATTGTTGTTTCAGCTGTTTTGACGCTGGTGTACAAAACATCAAGTAAAAGACACAAAAACAAAATGTAAGAATGGGAAGCATAGAAATGGCCCCCCAAGAACAGATCTACCTCATTTTAGACTTGCTTTCAAGTAGAATGATAGATCTAAATCTCCCATTTCTATGTGAATTTGGTCAAATCGCCCAAAAAGGTACATATTGCTACTTTAATCCTAATAAGTTGTAGTGGGAGGAGTTTACTTCGATATGATGGTTAATTATATCAATATTTGCGCATAAAAGCTTTTCCACTGAAATTTGAGTAATTCATTTTACCAACACATAAAGATCCCACCTTGTCTGGTGTATTTTTTCCCCCATCAGGCCTGTCATTTTTTATCCAACATGTACTTTACTACCATCAAAAACTAAACCTCCCTCGAGAGAACTGAAAGGTGTCCTAATGTATTTTTTTCTCTCGCTAACATCCTTTCTAAATGCAAAAGTAATTTAAAAAAGTAATCATCCAGTTTATCAAAAGTTATTTGTAATCTGATTACATTTAAAAATATATATATATTGTTTGATATTCTCATGGAGCATATCCAAATAGCACTCTATTCGCTATAAAAAACAAACACATACTATACCACTCCATACATTCCATTCCAGAAATGACTATGAGCTGTCCTCTCAAGAGCCTCAACTGGTCTGCTCTCTTACACTGGTCTCCACCACCTCCCCCTAGATGGAGTATGACCCCTCCCACAGTCAACGCCTACTACATGCCCAACAAGAATGGAATTGTCTTCCCAGCTGGAATCCTTCAGGCACCCTTTTACGCCCAGCATCACCCCAAGTGAGTGTGTGCATATGAGTGTGTGCATGTGAGTGTGTGCATGTGTGCTTGCATGTGTGCTTGCATTTCTGACCCCATGTGAATTCTCTGCAGAGCACTGAACTTCGGGGGGATCGGAGTGGTGATGGGACACGAACTCACTCATGCCTTTGGTGTCCAGGGTTAGTGTCCACCTTTAACTTACACTTCACAGAACTCATAAACACACCCACTGACCAACACACACCGGCATGTATACATATACTGTACATGATCACCATGTGTGCTTTTTAAAAATATATATATTTGTATTCCTTAATCAGGCAGGGAATACGACAGAGATGGGAACCTTCGGCCATGGTGGCAAAATTCCTCTGTGGACGCATTTAAGAATCGCACGGAATGCATGGTTGAGCAGTACAATGGGTTTACCATCAATGGGACGCATATAAATGGCAAGCAGACGCTGGAAGAGAACATTGCTGACAACGGCGGCCTAAAGGCAGCCTATAATGTGAGTGGGTCTCCCTACTTGATAACACATTACATTTAGTTGCTCACATGTCTGTCTAGTAACTCCGTAATCACTGTAGTGAATCTGAACTGTAGTAATGGACAGTGATGGGCTTGAGTGGTTATTGCCCAAATCCATTGCTATGTAATTCTAAAGCAATTTTTTTTACATTTTATAAAATTTTTATTTCACCTTTATTTAACCAGGTAGGCTAGTTGAGAACAAGTTCTCATTTACAACTGCGACCTGACCAAGATAAGGCATAGCAGTGTGAACAGACAACACAGAGTTACACATGGAGTAAACAATTAACAAGTCAATAACACAGTAGAAAAAAGGGGAGTCTATATATACATTGCGTGCAAAAGGCATGAGAAGGTAGGCAAATAATTACAATTATGCAGATTAACACTGGAGTGATAAATGATCAGATGGTTATGTACAGGTAGAGATATTGGTGTGCAAAAGAGCAGAAAAGTAAATAAATAAAAACAGTATGGGAATGAGGTAGGTGAAAATAGGTGGGCTATTTACCAATAGACTATGTACAGCTGCAGCGATCGGTTAGCTGCTCAGATAGCAGATGTTTGAAGTTGGTGAGGGAGATAAAAGTCTCCAACTTCAGCGATTTTTGCAATTCGTTCCAGTCACAGGCAGCAGAGAACTGGAACGAAAGGCGGCCAAATGAGGTGTTGGCTTTAGGGATGATCAGTGAGATACACCTGCTGGAGCGCGTGCTACGGATGGGTGTTGCCATCGTAACCAGTGAACTGAGATAAGGCGGAGCTTTACCTAGCAAGGACTTGTAGATGACCTGGAGCCAGTGGGTCTGGCGACGAATATGTAGCGAGGGCCAGCCGACTAGAGCATACAAGTCGCAGTGGTGGGTGGTATAAGGTGCTTTAGTGATGGCACTGTGATAAACTGCATCCAGTTTGCTGAGTAGAGTGTTGGAAGCAATTTTGTAGATGACATCGCCGAAGTCGAGGATCGGTAGGATAGTCAGTTTTACTAGGGTAAGTTTGGCGGCGTGAGTGAAGGAGGCTTTGTTGCGGAATAGAAAGCCGACTCTTGATTTGATTTTCGATTGGAGATGTTTGATATGGGTCTGGAAGGAGAGTTTAGAGTCTAGCCAGACACCTAGGTACTTATAGATGTCCACATATTCAAGGTCGGAACCATCCAGGGTGGTGATGCTGGTCAGGCGTGCGGGTGCAAGCAGCGAACGGTTGAAAAGCATGCATTTGGTTTTACTAGCGTTTAAGAGCAGTTGGAGGCCACGGAAGGAGTGCTGTATGGCATTGAAGCTCGTTTGGAGGTTAGATAGCACATGACATAGTTACTGCTATGTAACATGTTACTTATATGTTACCACACAGGACTCTTATTATATTATTACTATACTTCACCTCAGGGCCGGCAGAGTGGTAGTTAATGTTTCTATAGTATCACATTTATTTATATAGCCCTTCTTACATCAGCTGATATCTAAAAGTGCTGTACAGAAACCCAGCCTAAAACCCCAAACAGCAAGCAATGCAGGTGTAGAAGCACGGTGGCTAGGAAGAACTCCCTAGAAAGGCCAAAACCTAGGAAGAAACCTACATAGGAACCAGGCTATGAGGGGTGGAGATTATAACAGAACATGACCAAGTTCATAGATGACCAGCATGGTCAAATAATGATAATCACAGTAGTTGTCGAGGGTGATAACACATTACAGCACCTCAGGAGTAAATGTCAGTTGGCTTTTCATAGCCGATCATTGAGAGTATATCTACTGCTCCTACTGTCTCTAGAGAGCTGAAAACAGCAGGTCTGGGACAGGTCAGGATTCCATAGCCGCTGGCAAAACAGTTGAAACTGGAGCAGCAGCACAACCAGGTGGACTGGGGACAGCAAGGAGTCATCATGCCAGGTAGTCCTGAGGCATGGTCCTAGGGCTCATGTCCTCAGAGAGAGAGAAAGAAAGAGAGAGAGAATTAGAGAGAGCATACTTAAATTCACACAGGACACCGGATAAGACAGGAGAAGTACTCCAGATATAACAGACTGACCCTAGCCCCCCAACACAAACTACTGCAGCATAAATACTGGAGGCTGAGACAGGAGGGGTCAGGAGACACTGTGGCCCCCATCCGATGATACCCCCGGACAGGGCCAAACGGGCAGGATATAACCCCACCCACTTTGCCAACGCACAGCCCCCACACCACTAGAGGGATATCTTCAACCACCAACTTACCATCCTGAGACAAGGACAAGTATAGCCCACAAAGATCTCCGCCACGGCACAACCCGTGGGGGAGCGCCAAACCCAGACAGGAAGATCACGTCCTTGACTCAACCCACTCAAGTGACGCACCCCTCCTAGGGACGGCATGGAAGAGCATCAGTAAGCCAGTGACTCAGCCCCTGTAATGGGGTTTGAGGCAGAGAATCCCAGTGGAGAGAGGGAACTGGCCAGGCAGAGACAGCAAGGGCAGTTCGTTGCTCCAGAGCCTTTCTGTTCACCTTCACACTCCTGGGCCAGACTACACTGAATCATATGACCTACTGAAGAGATGAGTCTTCAGTAAAGACTTAAAGATTCTCTCACATGGGTAGGCAGACCATTCCATAAAAATGGAGCTCTATAGGAGAAAGCCCTGCCTCCAGCTGTTTGCTTAGAAATTCTAGGGACAATTAGGAGGCCTGCGTCTTGTGACCGTAGCGTACGTATGTACGGCAGGACCAAATCAGAGAGATAGGTAGGAGCAAGCCCATGTAATGCTTTGTGGGTTAGCAGTAAAACTTTGAAATCAGCCCTTGCCTTAACAAGAAGCCAGTGTAGGGAGGCTAGCACTGGAGTAATATGATCACATTTCTTGGTTCTAGTCAGGATTCTAGCAGCCGTATTTAGCACTAACTAAAGTTTATTTAGTGCTTTATCCGGGTAGCCGGAAAGTAGAGCATTGCAGTAGTCTAACCTAGATGTGGATTAATTTTTCTGCATCATCTTTGGACAGAAAGTTTCTGATTTTTGCAATGTTAGGTAGATGGAAAAAAGCTGTCCTTGAAACAGTCTTGATATGTTCTTCAAAAGAGAGATCAGGGTCCAGAGTAACGCCAAGGTCCTTCAGTTTTATTTGAGACGACTGTACAACCATCAAGATGAATTGTCAGATTCAACAGAAGATCTCTTTGTTTCTTGGGACCTAGAACAAGCATCTCTGTTTTGTCCGAGTTTAAAAGTAGAAAGTTTGCAGCCATATACTCCGTTATGTCTGAAACACAGGCTTCTAGCGATAGCAATTTTGGGGCTTCACCATGTTTCATTGAAATGTACAGCTGTGTGTCATCCGCATAGCAGTGAAAGTTAACATTATGTTTTCAAATGACATACCCAAGAGGCAAAATATATAGTGAAAACAATAGTGGTCCTAAAACGGAACCTTGAGGAACACCGAAATTAGCAGTTGATTTGTCAGAGGACAAACCATTCACAGAGACAAACTGATATCTTTCTGACAGATAAGATCTAAACCAGGCCAGAACTTGTCCGTGTAGACCAATTTGGGTTTCCAATCTCTCCAAAAGAATGTGGTGATCGATGGTATCAAAAGCAGCACTAAGGTCTAGGAGCACGAGGACAGATGCAGAGCCTTGGTCTGACGCCATTTAAAGGTAATTTACCATCTTCACAAGTGCAGTCTCAGTGCTATGATGGGGTCTAAAACCAGACTGAAGCATTTCGTATACATCGTTTGTCTTCAGGAAGGCAGTGAGTTGCTGCACAACAGCTTTTTCTAAAATTTTTGAGAGGAATGGAAGATTCGATATATTTTCTGGGTCAATGTTTGGCTATTTCAAGAGGCTTTATTACTGCCACTTTTAGTGAGTTTGGTACACATCCGGTGGATAGAGAGCCATTTATTATGTTCAACATAGGAGGGCCAAGCACAGGAAGCAGCTCTTTCAGTAGTTTAGTTGGAATAGGGTCCAGTATGCAGCTTGACGGTTTAGAGGCCATGATTATTTTCATCATTGTATCAAGAGATATAGTACTAAAACACTGGAGTGTCTCTCTTGATCCTAGGTCCTGGCAGAGTTGTGCAGACTCAGGAAATCTGAAATTTGGAGGAATACGCAGATTTAAAGAGGAGTCCGTAATTGGCTTTCTCATGATCATGATCCTTTCCTCAAAGAAGTTCATGAATTTATTACTGCTGAAGTGAAAGCCATCCTTTCTTGGGGAATGCTGCTTTTTAGTTAGCTTTGTGACAGTATCAAAAATACATTTTGGATTGTTCTTATTTTCCTTAATTAAGTTGGAAAAATAGAATGATCGAGCAGCAGTGAGGTAATGGTGTTTTCTGTTCTGTTCAGGCATACCAGTCATGGGTGCAGGAGAACGGTGAGGAGAAGAGGCTGCCGGCGGTCAACCTGACCAATGACCAACTGTTCTTTGTGGGATTCGCCCAGGTGGGTCATGGGATTGTCAACAGAATACATTACACGCATCCTGTTAGAGTTCAAGTCAAATACACTACATGACCAAAAATATGTGGACACCTGTTCGTCGAACATCTCACTCCAAAATCATGGGCATTAATATGGCGTTGGACCCTCCTTTGCTGCTATAACAGCCTCCACTCTTCTGGGACGGCTTTTCACTAGATGTTGGAACACTGCTGCGGGGACTTGCTTCCATTCAGCCACGAGCATTAGTGAGGTTGGCCACTGATGTTGGGCGATTAGGCTTTGCTTGCAGTAGGTGCTCCAATTCATATCAATGGTGTTTGAAGGGGTTGAGCAGGTCAGTCAAGTTCTTCCACACTGATCTCGACAAACCATTTCTGTATGGACCTCGCTTTGCATGGGAGCGTTGTCATGCTGAAACAGTATCTTCCCCAAACTGTTGCCACAAAGTTGGAAGCACAGAATTGTCTAGAATGTCATTGTCTGCTGTAGCATTAAGATTTCCCTTCACTGGAACTAAGGGGCATAGCCAGAACCATGAAAAACAGTCCCAGCCCATTATTATTCATCCACCAAACTTTACAGTTGGCACTATGCATTCAGGTATGTAGAGTTCTCTTGGCATCTACCAAACCCAGATTCGTCCGTCAAATTGCCAGATGGTGCTCCATAGTCCACTGTTCCATAGTCCAATGGCAGCGAGCTTTACACCACTCCAGCCAACGTTTGGCATTGCGCATGGTGATCTTAAACTTGTGTGTGGCTGCTCGTCCACTAAAACCCATTTTCATGAAGCGCCAGACGAACAATTCTTGTTCTGACATTGATCCAGAGACGGTTTGGAACTCTGTGGTAAAGACAGACTATTTGTACCCACTTCAGCACTCGGCGGTCACGTTCTGTGAGCTTGTATGGCCTACCTCTTCGCGGCTGAGCCGTTGTTCCTCCGAGACGTTTCCACTTCACAATAACAGCACTTACAGTTGACCGGGACAGCTCTAGCAGGGTAGAAATTTCACAAACTGACTTGTTGGAAAGGTGGCATCCTAAGACAGTCACTGAGCTCTTCAGCAAGGCCATTCTACTGCCAATGTTTGTCTATTGAGATTGCATAGCTGTGTGCTCGATTTTATACACCTGTCAGCAATAGGTGTGGCTGAAATAGTCTAATCCGTTCATTTGAAGGCGTGTCCACATACGTGTATGCATGCATATACATGTATATAATGTACTTGCAAGGATTTTGCCTGACCACATCATAGCTTGTAAATGTTTTTTCCTAGTCAGGTCCTGCTCAGGATGAATTTCTGGCCCTGCTTCATGGAATAAGACACGGGGGTGAATGTGTTCTGGGGTGGTAGTAAGAGTGGACTATTACAACTACTGTTTGAGAGAAGTGTCAACCAAACTGAGTCCAAGTGAATGAATTACACACAACAGTTGGAAGTCCAGAGAGGAGAACACTAGCTACGGTCTGACTTATTGGGGGACCCTCTCTTCTCTCAGGTGTGGTGTTCCGTGCGAACCCCAGAGCGTGCCCACCAGGGACTCATGACAGACCGCCACAGCCCCCCAAAGTACCGCGTCATCGGCACCCTCTCCAACTTGCCAGCCTTTGCAGAGCACTTCCAGTGCCCCACTGGCTCCCCGATGAACCCTGGTCACCGCTGCACAGTGTAGTAGGGCCTGGGAAAACCACAGGGGGGTGCTGTCTGTGGAGTCTGCATGGAGAACCAAGAGGAGGAGTTGATCTCTGCATTGGACCTTTTTTCTATTTTTATTCTTTGTACATAATGATGGACTACTAGTGGTGAGTAGAGCAGCACAGACTCCAGGTTAGCGAGAGGGAGGCGTGTTGAGAGAAAAGTTGTCGTCTGCTGATGCATGTGTAATTCCAGTGTTAGGGGATGGTATTTTTCCTCCTTTTCCACACCCCAGTTTGTGTGGTGCACAAAGACACGTTTTATTTAGTGTTTGCTGGACTTAGTAGGGGGCCGGGGAGGAGGAGCCATTAGGGGATGTCTGTCCACACCCCTTTCTCTATGCTTCCGGGTCATAGCTGTCCTCACTGTGTGCCCTGTTTACAATTGAAACCGGAGCCCTCTTTTGACTGAGGGATCTCCCTGAAACCACTATGACCTCACAGGAAGTGGTCATCACCCTCTGACCTCGCAGGAAGTGCAGGAACTTCACTCTGACATCGCATGATGGAGGTTCAGGTGCCTTTGTGACCTCACAGGAAAGTATCGTCCCAGCCCTATGCAGTATATGTGTGGCTCTGGTAAATGGTAGTTCCCTGTATGGGGTGTCATTTAAATAGGGTGTAATTTGAGATGGAGCCATATAGACTCGCTTCTCCTTTTTCTGTTGCATCACAAGGTGCACTGGCTTCAGTGACATCACAATGAATCCCCCAGCAGTGGTGGGGGATCCTAATACTTTAAAATGGCCTCCCCTCCTATTTACCATGTTCTACTACTGGACAGATGAAAGCACTATGAAGCCTACTGATAACCCTTGCCAACATATTGCTTTTAGTTATCTCATTTCTTAAAGATTGTTGGCGAGCATTTTGAGTACATAGGAAAGGGTACTTAGAAAAGCCACTTAACAGTGTTGACCCAACCAGGAGCAGGGTGCCAATGCCCCTAGACGCCGATCTTGGTTCAGTTTTGTATTTTCAGCACTAATGGTTAAGGTTAGGATTGGGGGAGGGTTTGCTGATCGTATATTTGTACTTAAGGGAAACTTCATCCAGGAGCAAGCAACCACAAGATCGGCAGAGCTCCCTCTGGGACCTATAGTGTGCTGGACAATCTGGGACTCTGGTTGTAGGGACCATCACCACTTGCTTATCTGTGTGTTATAGTTGTTATTGGCATATTATGAAGTTGACAAAGTTGAAATGAGATGCACATCTTTAAATCTGCCTTTTGTCAAAGATTTTTTTGTTTGTCCCTTGTGTCCAGTTGATTCTTTGTTTCTCTGTATGCTAAGGGAGTGTATTTCAATATGTGTGTGTGTGTGTGTGTGTGTGTGTGTGTGTGCATGAGCAGCCTTAGAAGCTTGTTTGATATTTACTGTGTTTAATCTGTCAGCTTCATTGTGAAAGGATAGTTTGTGTATGAGTGTGTGAGCGAGGTATGTATGTATGTATGTATGTATGCATGTATGCACGTACGTATGTGTGCAGATTGCTTTGATACACCATCCCTACTTACATTGAACTATCAACAATGTCGAGTCTGCTGCAGTGATTTTACCTCGCATTCCCCCCCAAAATACTAATTTGAAATGAATGGATATGTTGAAGGGATATGTTCTTAAATAACTTCTTGTTTGTACACACTCCACTCCGAAGTACTGCAGACTGTCTTTTCACGAGGCTGGGTGTGTACAGGATTCCTAATCGGGTTACTGCTGGACTCTCGTTCAATTCAACATTGTTACTGTTTTATCTCCCGTTAGGATCTTTATGTACTAGTCCCACATAGTGCTTTCCACTCCTATCTGCACCTTGCACATTTGTTTCACTACAAGACATGGAGATGTGTCATGACTCATGACCATAGGAGTCCTGCACCTCACCACACTGTACCCCATACAGGACCATCCCATTGTCTTCCGACAGGTGGCACCACTCAAACTCAACACTAGTCCTTCAATGCAGATGGAGTTGCGCCATCTAACGTAAGACGAGGATCAGGGTCAGTTGCTATTGGCTGCTTTTATATTTCAATGCTGCAATCCGATAACCTCCTGTGCCAGTCTGCAGAGCCATAGAAAGAGAACATTTCGGAAAAATCAGCTGTTCAATTTCACAACAATAACGAACACCATGATGCATCCATCTAGTTCATTATAACGGTCTCGTTCGGCACATTTTGTGAAATCAAATATCTAACAGAGTTATAAATGTGTTGTGTACAATAGACATAGCTAACTATCTGAGCGTTGTGCCCATAGAAATGCGGTGAGCTCCAAAACAGTGAAATAGTTTTGGTTGTTTTGGCTCTGTACTTTAGCACTTTGGATTTGAACACAATGACTGTGACACAATGACTGTGACACAATGACTGTGACACAATGACTGTGCCTTACGTGCAGTCTGTCAGCTTTAATTTGAGGGTGTTTTCATCCATGTCGGATGAACCGTTTAGAAATTACAACACTTTTTGTACGTAGTCCCTCAATTTTAGGAGACCAAAGGTATTGGGACAAATTCTCTTGTGTATTAAAGTAGAAAAAAAATGAAGTATTTGGTCTCTCATTCATAGCATACGATGACTACATCAAGCTTGTGACTCCAAACTCTTTTTTGTGTGTTTCAGATTATTTTGTGCTCAATAGAAATTAATGGAAATTTGTTCCTCTAACTTTCTCACAAATCATTCAGGACTATCTGTATTCTGTAATCATGGTAGCACCCACATTAATGT
The DNA here is from genome assembly GCF_057628025.1 of Oncorhynchus mykiss. NCBI lineage: Eukaryota > Metazoa > Chordata > Actinopteri > Salmoniformes > Salmonidae > Oncorhynchus > Oncorhynchus mykiss. Next base: position 43,007,966 of record NC_143050.1, on the reverse strand, counting down.
AGAATTGTTTAGAAACATATATTCTTATTTACAGTAAAAGTGATTCCAAAATGACACAAAATACATTATTTACCGTAAATTTCTATTGGGCACAAAATAATCTGAAATGCAACAAAAACAAACAGCAAATGCATCCAACAAGTTTGTAGAGTAACAAGCTTGATGTAGTCAATGTGTGCTGTGAATATGGGACCAAATACTTCTCCCAATACTTTTGGTCTCCTAAAATTGGGGTACAATAAGTGCTGTAATTTCTAAACGGTTCACCCGATATGGTTGACAATACCCTCAAATTAAAGCTGAGGGTCTGCACTTTAACCTCATTAAACCCAAAGTGCTGGCATAGAGACAAAACAACAAAGAAGGTGTCACTGTCCCAATACTTTTGGAGCTCGCTGTAGATAGAGGACTCGTCTTTGTATCTGTGCCATTATCGCGTCTGTGACAGCTTTGGAAGCATCTCCATTTTGAAGTGGTCACTTTTCTTCTTCACGATTGGCTGATGACCCAGTTGGACATGACTCCGACAGGGTCACTAGGAAGGATCACCAATGAAGTTGGAAGCCCCACCCAGTTGACTACATTAAAATGGTGGAAGCCCTCAATGGTGCTACCCATGCTAATATGGCCATTTGACCAGAAGTGTGAAAAGGGTATGACAGCCTGGCGAAGAGAGCGATATCATTTATCTTACTTACTTAGTCCTTTTCATTCCTATGTGGAACATGCTTCATCAAGGAAAGTCCACCTCTACAAGCTACTGGCTTAGCGGACCACATTTCTGGGAGATAATTGAAAAGTCAGCATAACTTAACTTTAGAGACTTTTAAGGCACATTGTTGAGCTCTGATTAGTAGACAACCAGGGTTGTGTTCATTGGGGCATGCAACAGAAAACGTTTAATAAAATGTTTTACAACTGAAAATGAGCATTTCTTATTGACACGTCAAAAAACAACAACGCCCCCCTTGTTTTTTTGTCCATTTTGTTCCATTTGGTGCCTAATGAACACTGTCCTATCAGTCAGCACCTGCCTAGCAACCTGCTACCACCTCTCCCCATCTCTGTGAGCAACAAATAAGGCAGTCTGCTAACCTTTCAAGCGATCTCTGTAGGAAAAAACCTCTAAGGACAGGGAGCGTACATGCATACAGCTGGCGGTCACTTTTGTGCCTTAAGTATGTCATTGTCAGTGTGCAGTGTTCTAGATGCCAGACTCCTATTCGCCTGTGGCTGTGGAGCAGACTGGCCTCAGCTCCTCATATCACTGTACTCCAGCCAGGGTTGGGGTAGATTCCATTTCAATTACGTTGAATCAGGAAATAGACTGAAATTCAACATTTTCCCCATAGAAAAGCATTGAGGAAAATTGGAATTAGAATTTCAATGTATTGACTGACTTGATATGGAATTGACTCAGACCCTGCTATACAATGGAATGGAAATGACCCCATCCATTCTGCAGTATTTATTTTGTTTTTGGGTGGGTTTTTAGTTCTTTTGATAAAGGCAAATGGTAAATGGTATCTGGTATAGGGAGACCCTGCCCCATCTATAGTGCAACATTCTGCTGTAGTGCAAAACATTTTTTACTGAAATGAAGGAGACCATATAAAAAAGTGGTCATTTTATGTCTCCGTAAATGTTTAACAGAAGTATCTAATCTTACCCTAACTCATTCATTACCAGTATATCATATTTATTATACATGCTTACATCAAGTAGTAAGGCATACCTGCAGGGACAACATTTTTTGGGTGGAATATCAATTTGTCTGGATTGACTGAATTTATATTGTTTTTCCCCGAAGTTGGTCAGCAAAGGCAATATATTCCACAACATCTCCTTCACCACCGTCATCTTGCTTGTCTAGATTGGGAACATACACAACTAGGGTGCAGTAGACTAATGTAGTTAGTATATTGATGAGATTTAGGAATCATGCCTAGCCATCAGCATTGGGGTCAATTGCATTTTAATCCAGGAAGTAAACTGAAATTCAATTTTTTTCATTGCCACACAGTACACCAAGTCATTCTGGAAGTTCTCACTTGTCAAAACAGTATAGAAATCTGAAGTTATATTGTCTGTAAAAGTCAATGTTTTCTCTACTCCACTCACCATCCAAAGTGATTGAACTGAACCTTCCTTGACCCATCCATCAGACTTCTGAACTTTCTTGATAAGCTACATTTATTGATTTCTTTTCTTTTCTTGACTTACAGTATATGTAACGGGGGTCAGTGTGCTGCTAACACCTTTGCTTCCTCCACTGTCCAACTGCCCCATACTGGGCTCGAACCAGTGATCCTCTGCTTCGCAACAAGTGACTGCCCTCCTTGACAAACTGATTGGATGGCTCCTTTAGAATTTGTGGTGCAAATCCCATTCAAGTCATGGGACTGATATGAGCATTTTTTGCACATGTTCAAATAATATAAAATGTTAGTAAACCAAAGCATGGATTGCTGTCATACATTGTCCAGACTGCTTACAGGGTAAGGAAACCTATGTAACTGTGTAAGTTGGGTCAACTGTCCCTTTTAACTCGGTTACACTCCCCCCTTCTAAGCTACCCCAGCCGTTGAGATGAGCCCAACTGCCAATCCGGGTCACAGTACCACTAACGGGGGTCAGTGTGCTGCTAACAGCTTACCTTCCTCCAGTGTCCGACTGCCCCGAACCAGTGATCCTCTGCTTCACAAACAAACATGACCCCACCCTCCTTGACAACATGCAAATTGATTTTACCACACCAAAGGTAGCGACTGGATGGCTCCATCAGCTAGCTGTGAAGTGAGAATATGGCACGTTCTGAAATAAAACTCAAGTCAATTTATATCTGTAAAAACAAGAATGATCAACTTGACCAATACATATTTCTGTATCCCCTCCCCCCAAAATATATAATTTTGAAAAGATAAACTCTTGCATCTGGTGTGCATGCATCTTGTGTGCTGTGTGTGCATGCATCTGGTGTGCATGCATCTTGTGTGCTGTGTGTGCATGCATCTGGTGTGCATGCATCTTGTGTGCTGTGTGTGCATGCATCTTGTGTGCTGTGTGTGCATGCATCTTGTGTGCTGTGTGTGCATGCATGTAACGGTATGTCTCAGGGGGTGTGGGGTGAAAGTAACTCCAGCTTCACAGCCAACAGCCTTCTCCTTCCCTCGCCCCCCTCCCTTCCTTGTTAATGTTTCTTCTCTCCCTCCCTCATCGCATCTATCCTACCAGGGTTTGTTATTCTGAGTGCTGTATCCTGCAGTGCCTCTGGCAGTAGTGACAGTTCGGGCAGTTAATAACAACTACTATGGTAGAGGAGTAGAGTACAGTAGTTGCTGCTGCTGGAGAGACACCACAGGGACCAAGCCTGTTATTCTGGGGAGAACATTAACAGAGTAGGACTGCTGAGGAGATCCTTCACTTCCCATCTATAGTATCTGGACTGAGGGACACCACCTGTGATGGTGATCGAGTGAAGGTTCTAACCTGGTTGTGCACCATGTGAAACTGGATGAACACAAGTGAGCTCTAAAGGAGAGAAAGAAGCAGTAGCTTCATCTGTCCGGTGAAGTCCTCAAAGCATATTGCATGTAACAAACAGTTACATGACCTACAGCATAGTCAAGCAAGTTAAGGTTTCCGACATTTCCAGACGACTAAACAACTACTGCTATAGAACGGAGAGTTACCACAAGTTAAGGTTTGTTGTGCAAATGGAATAGACAACAGGTGGAAATTATAGGCAATTAGCAAGACACCCCCAATAAAGGAGTGGTTCTGCAGGTGGTGACCACAGACCACTTCTCAGTTCCTATGCTTCCTGGCTGATGTTTTTGTCACTCTTGAATGCTAGCGGTGCTTTCACTCTAGTGGTAGCATGAGACGGAGTCTACAACCCACACAAGTGGCTCAGGTAGTGCAGCTCGTCCAGGATGGCACATCAATGCGAGGTGTGGCAAGAAGGTTTGCTGTCTGTCAGCGTAGTGTCCAGAGCATGGAGGCGCTACCAGGAGACAGGCCAGTACATCAGGAGACGTGGAGGAGGCCGTAGGAGGGCAACAACCCAGCAGCAGGACCGCTACCTCCGCCTTTGTGCAAGGAGGAGCAGGAGGAGCACTGCCAGAGCCCTGCAAAATGACCTCCAGCAGGCCACAAATGTGCATGTGTCTGCTCGAATGGTCAGAAACAGACTCCATGAGGGTGGTAATGAGGGCCCGACGTCCACAGGTGGGGGTTGTGCTTACAGCCCAACACCGTGCAGGACGTTTGGCATTTGCCAGAGAACACCAAGATTGGCAAATTCGCCACTGTGCTCTTCACAGATGAAAGCAGGTTCACACTGAGAACGTGACAGACGTGACAGTCTGGAGACGCCGTGGAGAACGTTCTGCTGTCTGCAACATCCTCCAGCATGACCGGTTTGGCGGTGGGTCAGTCATGGTGTGGGGTGGCATTTCTTTGGGGGGCCGCACAGCCCTCCATGTGCTCGCCAGAGGTAGCCTGACTGCCATTAGGTACCGAGATGAGATCCTCAGACCCCTTGTGAGACCATATGCTGGTGCGGTTATAGTGCCTTGCGAAAGTATTCGGCCCCCTTGAACTTTGCGACCTTTTGCCACATTTCAGGCTTCAAACATAAAGATATAAAACTGTATTTTTTGTGAAGAATCAACAACAAGTGGGACACAATCATGAAGTGGAACGACATTTATTGGATATTTCAAACTTTTTTAACAAATCAAAAACTGAAAAATTGGGCGTGCAAAATTATTCAGCCCCCTTAAGTTAATACTTTGTAGCGCCACCTTTTGCTGCGATTACAGCTGTAAGTCGCTTGGGGTATGTCTCTATCAGTTTTGCACATCGAGAGACTGACATTTTTTCCCATTCCTCCTTGCAAAACAGCTCGAGCTCAGTGAGGTTGGATGGAGAGCATTTGTGAACAGCAGTTTTCAGTTCTTTCCACAGATTCTCGATTGGATTCAGGTCTGGACTTTGACTTGGCCATTCTAACACCTGGATATGTTTATTTTTGAACCATTCCATTGTAGATTTTGCTTTATGTTTTGGATCATTGTCTTGTTGGAAGACAAATCTCCGTCCCAGTCTCAGGTCTTTTGCAGACTCCATCATTCTTCCAGAATGGTTCTGTATTTGGCTCCATCCATCTTCCCATCAATTGTAACCATCTTCCCTGTCCCTGCTGAAGAAAAGCAGGCCCAAACCATGATGCTGCCACCACCATGTTTGACAGTGGGGATGGTGTGTTCAGCTGTGTTGCTTTTATGCCAAACATAACGTTTTGCATTGTTGCCAAAAAGTTCAATTTTGGTTTCATCTGACCAGAGCACCTTCTTCCACATGTTTGGTGTGTCTCCCAGGTGGCTTGTGGCAAACTTTAAACAACACTTTTTATGGATATCTTTAAGAAATGGCTTTCTTCTTGCCACTCTTCCATAAAGGCCAGATTTGTGCAATATACGACTTATTGTTGCCCTATGGACAGAGTCTCCCACCTCAGCTGTAGATCTCTGCAGTTCATCCAGAGTGATCATGGGCCTCTTGGCTGCATCTCTGAACAGTCTCTGACCTTGTATGAGCTGAAAGTTTAGAGGGACGGCCAGGTCTTGGTAGATTTGCAGTGGTCTGATACTCCTTCCATTTCAATATTATCGCTTGCACAGTGCTCCTTGGGATGTTTAAAGCTTGGGAAATCTTTTTGTATCCAAATCCGGCTTTAAACTTCTTCACAACAGTATCTCGGACCTGCCTGGTGTGTTCCTTGTTCTTCATGATGCTCTCTGCGCTTTTAACGGACCTCTGAGACTATCACAGTGCAGGTGTATTTATATGGAGACTTGATTACACACAGGTGGATTGTATTTATCATCATTAGTCATTTAGGTCAACATTGGATCATTCAGAGATCCTCACTGAACTTCTGGAGAGAGTTTGCTGCACTGAAAGTAAAGGGGCTGAATAATTTTGCACGCCCAATTTTTCAGTTTTTGATTTGTTAAAAAAGTTTGAAATATCCAATAAATGTCGTTCCACTTCATGATTGTGTCCCACTTGTTGTTGATTCTTCACAAAAAAGTACAGTTTTATATCTTTATGTTTGAAGCCTGAAATGTGGCAAAAGGTCGCAAAGTTCAAGGGGGGCGAATACTTTCGCAAGGCACTGTACAGGCACGTGGAGGCCACACACACTACAGAGCCTCATTTTGACTTGTTTTAAGGACATTACATCAAAGTTGGATCAGCCTGTAGTGTGGTTTTCCACTTTAATTTTGAGTGTGACTCCAAATCCAGACCTCCATAGGTTGATACATTTGATTTCCATTGATAATTTTTGTGTGATTTTGTTGTCAGCACATTCAACTATGTAAAGAAAAAAGTATTTAATAAGAATATTTCATTCATTCAGATCTAGGATGTGTTATTTTAGTGTTCCCTTTATTTTTTTGAGCAGTGTATATTTTATATTTGAGATTCTTCAACGTAGCCACCCTTTACCATGACAGCTTTTTACACTCTTCGCATTCTCTCAACCAGCTTCACGAGGTAGTCACCTGGAATACATTTAACAGCTGTGCCCTGTTAAATGTTAATTTGTGGAATTTCTTTCCTTCTTAATGCGTTTCAGCCAATCATTTGTGTTGTGACAAGGTAGGGGTGGTATACAGAAGATGGCCCTATTTGGTAAAAGACCAAGTCCATATTATGGCAAGAACAGCTCAAATAAGCAAAGAGAAATTACAGTCCATCATTACTTTAAGACATGAAGGTCAGTCAATACAGAACATTTCAAGAACTTTGAAAGTTTCTACAAGCGTAGTTGCAAAAACCATCAAGCGCTTTGATGAAACTGGCTCTCATGAGGACCACCACAGGATAGTAAGATCCAGAGTTACTTCTGCTACAGAGGATAAGTTCATTAGAGTTACCAGCCTCAGAAATTGCAGCCCAAATAAATGCTTCACCGAGGAACAGACACATCTCAACATCAACTGTTCAGAGGAGACTGTGTGAATCAGGCCTTCATTGTCAAATTTCTGCCACTAAAGGACACCAATAATAAGAAGAGACTTGATTAGGCCAAAAAACACGAGCAATAGACATTAGACTGGTGGAAATCTGTCCTTTGGTCTGATGAGTCCAAATTGTATATTTTTGGGTCTAACCGCTGTGTCTTTGTGAGACGCAGAGTAGGTGCCTGGATGATCTCTGCATGTGTGGTTCCCACCGTGAAGCATGGAGGAAGATGTGTGATGGTATGGGGGTTATTTTCTGGTGACACTGTCAGTGATTTATTTAGAATTCAAGGCACACTTAACCAGCATGGCCACCATAGCATTCTGCAGCGATACGCCATCTCATCTGGTTTGCGCTTAGTGGGACTATCATTTGTTTTTCAACAGGACAATGACCAAACACACCTCCAGGCTGTGTAAGGGCTATTTGACCAAGAAGGAGAGTGATGGAGTGCTGCATCAGATGGCCTGGCCTCCACGATCACCCGATCCCAACCCAATTGAGATGATTTGGGATGAGTTGGACTGCAGAGGGAAGGAAAAGCAGCCAAGAAGTGCTCAGCATACAGTTGAAGTCGGATGTTTGCATACACCTTAGCCAAAAACATTTAAACTCAGTTTTTCACAGTTCCTGACATTTAATCCGAGCCAAAATTCCCTGTCTTAGGTCAGTTAGGATCACCACTTTATTTTAAGAACGTGAAATGTCAGGATAATAGTAGAGATAATGATTTATTTCAGCTTTTATTTCTTTCATCACATTCCCAGCGCGTCAGAAGTTTACATACACTCAGTTAGTATTTGGTAGCATTGCCTTTAAATTGTTTAACTTGGGTCAAACATTTCGGGTAGCCTTCCACAAGCTTCCCACAATAAGTTGGGTGAATTTTGGCCCATTCCTCCTGACAGAGCTGGTGTAACTGAGTCAGGTTTGTAGGCCTCCTTGCTCGCACACGCTTTTTCAGTTCTACCCACATTTTCTATAGGATTGAGGTCAGGGCTTTGTGATGGCCACTCCAATACCTTGACTTGGTTGTCCTTAAACCATTTTGCCACAAATTTGGAAGGATGCTTGGGGTCATTGTCCATTTGGAAGACCCATTTGCGACCAAGCTTTAACTTCCTGACTGATGTCTTGAAATGTTGCTTCAATATATCCACATAATTGTCCTGCCCAATGATGCCATCTATTTTGTGAAGTGCACCAGTACCTCGTCCAGCAAAGCACCCCTACAAGATGATGCTGCCACCCCCATGCTTCACGGTTGGGATGGTGTTCTTCGGCTTGCAAGCATCCTCCTTTTTCCTCCAAACATAACGATGGTCATTATGGCCAAACAGTTTTATTTTTGTTTCATCAGACCAGAGGACATTTCTCCAAAAAGTACAATCTTTGTCCCCATGTGCAGTTGAAAACTGTAGTCTGGCTTTTTTATGGCAGTTTTGGTTCAGTGACTTCTTCCTTGCTGAGTGGCCTTTCAGGTTATATGTCGATATAGGACTCGTTTTTACTGTGGATATAGATATTTTGTCCCTGTATCCTCCAGCATCTTCACAAGGTCCTTTGCTGTTGTTATTTTCGCACCAAAGTACGTTCATAACTAGGAGACAGAACACGTCTCCTTCCTGAGCGGTATGACAGGTGCGTGGTCCCATGGTGTTTATACTTGTGTACTAATGTTTGTACAGATGAGCGTGGTACTGTCAGGCGTTTGGAAATTGCTACCAAGGATGAACCAGACTTGGGAAGGTCTCCAATATTTTGTCTGAAGTCTTGGCTGATTTATTTTGATTTTCCCATGATGTCAAGCAAAGAGGCACTGAGTTTGAAAGTAGGCCTTGAAATATATCCACAGGTACACCTCCAATTGACTCAAATTATGTCAATTAGCCAATCAGAACTTTCTAAATTCATGACATTATTTTCTGGAATTTTCCAAGCTGTTTAAAGGCACAGTCAACTTAGTGTATGTAAACTTCTGACCCACTGAAATTGTGATACAGTGAATTATGAGTGAAATAATCTGTCTGTAAACAATTGTTGGAAAAATAACTCGTCATGCACAAAGTAGATGTCCTAACCGACTTGCCAAAACTATAGTTTGTCAACAAGAAATTTGTAGAGTGGTTGACAAACGAGTTTTAATGACGAAGTGTGTGTAAACTTCCAACTTCAACTGTATGTGGGAGTGTGCAAAACTTTTATCAATGCAAAGGGTGGCTACTTTGAAGAATCAAAAATATATTTTGACTGGTACTGTATATTCAGTGCCATATTCCTTTAAAGGTTAGAGAGGATCTTATGTCTAATGTTTTTGAGTTGTTGGTTCACCCTCCTCATCTAAAGCTTCTTCTTTTGGGGTGCTTCTGTAGGCCACCAAGTGCTAATAGTCAGTATCTGGATAATAAACAAAGCAAAAAAAGAAACGTCACTTTTTCAGGACCCTGTCTTTCAAAGATAATTCGTAAATATCCCAATAACTTCACAGATCTTCATTGTGAAGGGTTTTAACACTGTTTCCCAATGCTTGTTCAATTTTTTAAAATTATTTTTTTATTTCCCCGTTATTTAACAAGGCAAGTCAGTTAAGAACAAATTCTTTTTTTCAATGACGGCCTAGGAACAGTGGGTTAACTGCCTTGTCCAGGGGCAGAACAACAGATTTTTTACCTTGTCAGCTCGGGGATTCGATCTTGCAACCTTTCAGTTACTAGTCCAGTTGCTAGTCCAACGCTCTACCCACTTGGCCCCCTGCACGCTATTCATCCAAGCTACTCAACACTGCCCCCCAGCCATAAGAAGTTAAACACTGTTTCCCATGCTTGTTCAATGAACCATAAACAATTAATGAACATGCACCTGTGGAACAGTCGTTAAGACACTAACAGCTTACAGACGGTAGGCAATTAAGGTCACAGTTATGAAAACTTAGGACACTAAAGAGGACTTTCTACTGACTCTGAAAAACACCAAAAGAAATGTGCCCAGGGTCCCTGCTCATCTGCGTGAACATGCCTTAGGCATGCTGCAAGGAGGCATGAGGACTGAAGATGTGGCCAGGGCAATAAATTACAATGTTCATACTGTGAGACGCCTAAGACAGCGCTATAGGGAGAAAGGACGGACAGCTGATTGTCCTCGCAGTGGCAGACCACGTGTAACAGCACCTGCACAGGATCGGTACATCCGAACATCACACCTGCGAGACAGGTACAGGATGGCAACAACAACTGCCTGAGTTACACCAGGAATGCACAATCCCTCCATCAGTGTTCAGACTGTCCACAATCGACTGAGAGAGCCTGGACTGAGGGCTTGTAGGCCTGTTGTAAGTAAGGTCCTCACCAGACATCACTGGCAACAACGTCGCCTTTGAGCACAAACCCACCATGGCTGGACCAGACAGGACTGGCAAAAAGTGCTCTTTGCTGACGAGTCGCGGTTTTGTCTCACACGAGTCGCGGTTTTGGGGTAACATCTCACAGCAAGAACTGACAAATCTGGTGCAGTCCATGAAGAGGAGATTCACTGCAGTACTTAATGCAGCTGGTGGCCACACCAGATACTGACTGTTACTTTTGATTTTGAACCCCCCCCCTTTGTTCAGGGACACATTATTCCGTTCTGTTGGTCACATGTCTGTGGAACTTGTTCAGTTTTTTTCTCAGTTGTTGAATCTTTTTATGTTCATAAATATTTACACATGTTAAGTTTGCTGAAAATAAACACAGTTGACAGTGAGAGGATGTTTCTTTTTTTGCTGAGTTTGTGTGAAATGCTTGATTGTGTGTGATTTTAACGTAGATGTCTATATTCTAGGTGCCCCGAATATAGACTGTAGCTGTTTTTCATCAAGCTGTCCACTCAAGAGGAAGCTGACTGTAATCAATGCCTGTAATCTGTGTAAGGTTATCAATCAACGTAACAGTGTTTACAAACAGTAGAGGAACTACATAATTCAAGTGTATTGATCATGTCTTTACTAATGCTGCAGAACTTTGTTCTGAAGCTGTATCAACACCCATTGGATATAGTGACCATAATATAGTGGCTATATCCATAAAAGCAAAGGTTCCAAGGGCTGGGCCTAAAATAGTGTATAAGAGATCATACAGAAGGTTTTCCTGTGATACCTATGTTGAAGAGATAAAAAAATATATGGCACTGCATTTATGAAATTGTTTCTTCCAGTTATCAATAAGCATTGTTAAGAATGTTATTTTCTGAGGATTATTCCCTATTGGAATTTGGCATCTAGGTACCCTCTGTAAGGCCAGAGGTCACCATAAAGCAGGTCTCAGTAACTGGTATCTGGGCCCCTGAGCCATAAAATTGGACATGGGTGTCCTTAAGCGATTTAAGATGTTTCAAATGTATAATCTATCCTACCCCAAGGTCGCCACCTTGATTTAATGCTTTGGTACCTGGCACGGAAGGGTGAAACAGCGAACATACAAAGAGTATTTAGCTCAGCCCTCCCGTCGATCTGGCCGTGAGAGTACATGGCCAGATCATTCTTCAAGATGTTCAAACGTTCATAGATGACCAGCGGGGTCAAATAATAATCATAGTGTTTAAAGGGGGTGCAACAGTTCACCATATAAGGCTCAGGGCCAGACCCAGATGCAGACACGGGAGGCAGATGGTTTGAGTGTTTGATATGTATTAGTTCCAAAAGGGGTAGGCAAGGGAATGGTCATGGACAGGAAAAATGTCAAAACCAGATCAGAGTCCAGGAGGTACAGAGTGGCAGGCAGGCTCGAGGTCAGGGCAGGCAGACTGGTCAGGCAGGCGGGTACAGAGTCCAGAAAACAGGCAAGGGTCAAAACCGGGAGGACTAGCAAAAGAGAGAATAGCAAAAGCAGGAGCACAGAAAAAACACGCTGGTTGACTTAAACCAGACAAGACGAACTGACACAGAGAGACAGGAAACACAGGGATAAATACACTGGGGAAAATAAGCGACACCTGGAGAGGGTGGAGACAATCACAAGGACAGGTGAAACAGATCAGGGCGTGACACACCACCCCAGGAGCAAATGTCAGTTGTCTTTCCATAGCCGAGCATTCTGAGGTAAAGACAGCAGGTGCAGTAGAGAGGGAGGGTCAACAGCAGGACGGGGATAAGGTAGGAGGTCGGGTGACAGGGTTCCATAGCCGCAGGAAGAACAGCAGAAACTGGATCAGCAGCACGACCAGGTGGGATGGGGACAGCCAGGAGTCGTCAGGCCAGGGAGTCTTGAGGCATGATCCTAGGGCTCAGGTCCTCTGGCAGGAGAGAGAGAGATTGAGAGAGAGAGAGATGGGATAATTATAGGGAGCATACTTAAGATCACACAGGACACCAGATAAGACAGGAGAAATACACCAGATAGGACAGACTGACACCAGCCCTCCGGCACACATACTATTGCAGGATAGACACTGGGGACAGAGTATAGCCCACGAAGATCTCCCCCACCACACAGGCCTAAGGGGGTGCACGACCAGACTGGAAAATAACGTCAGTGCCTCAACCCACTCAAGTCGAGTATAGCAGAAAAAGCCTGGCAAGACATGATGCAGCCCTCCTAGGGACGGCATGGGAGAACACTAGCAAGCCAGTGACTCAACCCCTATAATAGGGTCAGAAGCAGAGAATCCCAGTGGAGAGAGGGGAATGGCAAGGCAAAGACACCAAGGGTAGTGTACACCCCTGGGCCAGACTACCCTCAATCATAGGGCCTACTGAAGAGTTGTCTTCAGTAAAGACTTAAACGTTGAGACTGAGTCTCTCTTACATGGATCGGCAGGCCATTCCATAAAAATTAAGCTCTATAGGAGATAGCTCTGCCTCCCGGTGTTTGCTTAGAAATTCTACTAACAATTAGCAGGCCTGTATCTTGTGGCTGTATAGTACGTGCAAGTATATAGCACAGGACCAAATCAGAGAGATAATGAGTAAACAGATGATGAATTTGATATAGTTGCACCACCTCACATGTATAGTTAACGTAAGTACAGTCACTTGTATCTGTGTGTGATTCCACCAATTTGGTAGAGAACTGAAGTGAATCTGATAACTGTGTGTCTCCTTTTTGGGTTGCATGCGCTGCATGATGGTCTGTTGGGTGTAGTGTACTGCAATACAATCACAGTTGCTGTGGTGAAGGATTAAATTGAAGCCTTCGCAGGAGGAAACTATCTGTGTGTTGAAAATCATCTCTGTTCATTCATGAGCAGAGTGAGGATGACGGACTTCGGTGAAGCCCTGTATTAGGTTTAGATTAAGGGTGAATGTTAGAGTTAGTTAGGGCTGGGTTTAGGGTAATGAAGTTTAGGGTTAGGATAGGGATTAAGGTTAGGGCTAGGATTAGTAGAGAGTTAGTTGAAATGTTCATGATAGTCTGTAGAGCATCTTCAGATGGACAATCCAAATGAAGTGTTACTGTTATATTAGACAACATGACTGGAAGGGAATCCAGTTCCAAGAGGAGATGTAACTGAGGTGGCAAAACCCAATGGGGCCTGTTTTTACTTATTTAATTTAACCTTTATTTAACTAGGCAAGCCAGGAGGCTGGGATTAAAATATATAGAAAACACACATCACAACGAGAGACAACACAACACTACATAAAGAGAGACCTAAGACAACAACAGCAAGGCAGCAACACATGACAACACAGCTTGGTAGCAACACAACATGACAACAACATGGTAGTAACACAACATGGCAGCAGCACAACATGGTAGCAGAACAAAACATGGTACAAACATTATTGGGCACAGACAACCGCACAAAGGGAAAGAAGGTAGAGACAACAATACATCCCACAAAAAAGAGAGAACAAAACATCACCAAAGCAACCACAACTGTCAGTAGGAGTGTCCATGATTGAATCTTTGAATGAAGAGATTGAGATAAAACTGTCCAGTTTGAGTGTTTGTTGCAGCTCGTTCCAGTCGCTAGCTACAGCGAACTGAAAAGAGGAGCGACCCAGGGATGTGTGTGCTTTGGGGACCTTTAACAGAATGTGACTGGCAGAACGGGTGTTGTATGTGGAGGATGAGTGGTATAGTAGATATCTCAGATAGGGGGGAGTGAGGCCTAAGAGGTTTTTATAAATAAGCATCAGCCAGTGGGTCTTGCGACGGATATACAGAGATGACCAGTTTACAGAGGAGTATAGAGTGCAGTGATGTGTCCTATAAGGAGCATTGGTGGCAAATCTGATGGCCGAATGGTAAAGAACATTTGCCACTCGAGAGCACCCTTACCTGCCGATCTATTAATTACGTCTCCATAATCTAGCATGGGTAGGATGGTCATAATAGAGACATAATGTTACAGAACATTCAGAAACAAATGTATTGTTGCCTGGAGTGGTCGGGCCACACAATCGTGAGAGAACTGGGAGTACAGGAGCGGACTAAGAACGCACCCCTGAGGGGCCCCAGTGTTGAGGTTCAGCGCGGCGGATGTGTTGTTGCCTACCCTCGCCACCTGGGGTTGGCCCGTCAAAAAGTCCAGGATTCAGTTGCAGAGGAAGGTGTTCAGTCCCAGTGTTCAGTCCCGGTCCTAAGTTTAGTGATGAGCTTGGAGGGGACCATGGTGTTGAACTCTGAGTTGTAGTCAAGGAACAGCATTCTCTCTGTCCTGGTCGGGAAAGGGCAGTGTGGAGTGCAATGGAGATTTTCTCATCTGTGGATCTGTTGGGGTGGTATGCAAATTGGAGTGGGTCCAGGGTGTCTGGGATGATGGTGTTGACGTGAGCCATGACCAGCCTTTCAAAGCATTTCATGGCTACAGATGTGAGTGGTACAGGGCGATAGTCATTTAGACAGGTTACCTTGGCGTCGTCCGGAACAGCTGGTGCTTTCATCCATAGTTCAGTGCTTCTAGCCTTGAAGCGAGCATAGAAGGCATTTAGCTCTCCTGGTAGTCTCGCACCACTGGGCAGCTCGAGGCCGGGTTTCCCTTTGTAATCCGTGATGGTTTGCAAGCCCTGCCCCATCTGATGAGCGTTAGATCCGGTGTAGAAGGATTCAATCTTAGTCCTGTATTGGCACTTTGCCTGTTTGATGGTTCGTCAGAGGGTGAAGCGAGATTTCTTAAGCGTCCGGATTAGTGTCCCGCTCCTTGAAAGCGGCAGCTCTTGGGGACAACGTCGTCAATGCACTTTTTAATGAAGCCGGTGACTGATGTGGTGCCACTTCTCAATGCCATCGGATGAATCCAGTAACTTATTCCAGTCTGCTAGCGAAACAGACCTGTAGTTTAGCAGCCGCTTCATTGGACCACTCCCGTATTGAATACATCACTGGGAATTCCTGTTTGAGTTTTTGCTTGTATGCAGTAATTAGGAGGATAGAGTTATGGTAAGATTTGTCAAATGTAGGGTGAGAGAGAATTTTGTATCTGTGTGTGGGGTAAAGGTGATAAAACATTTTTGCCTCTAGTTGCACCGGTGACATGCTAGTATAAATGAGGTAAGATGGATTTCAGTTTTCCGGCATTAAAATAACCGGCTACCAGGAGCGCGTCCTTTGGGTGAGCATTTTCTTGCTTGCCTATGGCCCCATACAGCTCGTCGAGTGCGATCTTAGTGCCAGCATCGGTTTGTGGTGGTAAGTAGACATCTAAGAAAAATATAGAAAACTTTCTTGGTAAATAGTATGGTCTACAGTTTATCATTAGGTATTCTAATTCAGGCGAGCAAGAACCTTGAGGCTTCCCTTATGTTAGAGATTGCGCGCCAGCTGTTGTTGACAAAGACGCAGACCACCCCCCCCCTGAGTTTACCCGACGCTGCCTTTCTGTCCTGCCAACGTATAGAGCAACTAGATAGATTTATATTTTCCATGTCCTTGTTCAGCCACGACACGGAGAAACAGGATATTACAGTTCTTCATATCACGTTGATAGGATAGTCTCGAACGGAGCTCATCCAGTTTATTCTCCAGTGATTGCACGTTTGCCAATAGAACAAAGGGTAGAGGCAGTTTATCCACTCGCCGACGTAGTCTCATCAGATATCCTGCACGCTGGTCTCTATATAAGCCGCCTCTTCCTTCTTCAAGTGTTGGGGATTTTTGCCTGGTCCAGGATGATTAGTATATCATTCGCCTACAACTCATTGAAGTAGAAATCCTCATTCAAATCAAGGTTAGTGATCACTGTTCTGATGTCCAGAAGCTCTCTTCAGTCAGAGGAAATGGTGGCGGAAACATTATGTACAAGAAAAGTTGAGATCAGTGCACAAAAACACACAAAATAGCACAATTGGTCAGGAGCCCGTAAAACGTCTGCTTTTCCCTCCAGCACCAACTCAATGTAGTCAAGCGGGTCGAGAGCTTCAAGTTCCTCGGTGTCCACATCACCAAAGACCTATCATGGTCCAAACACAATCGTGAAAAGGGCACGACAACACCTCTTTCCCCTCAGGAGGCTGACAAGATTTGGCATGGGCCCTCAGATCCTCAGAAAGTTCTATAGCTGCACCATTTGAGAGCATCACTGTTTGGTATGGCAACTGCTTGGCATCCGACCGTAAGACGCTACAGATGGGAGTGCCTATGGCCCAGTACATCACTGGGGCCGAGCTCCCTGCCATCCAGGACTTCTATACCAGGCGGTGTCAGAGGAATGCCCGAAAATTTGTCAAAGGCTCCAACCCAAGTCATATACTGTTGTCTCTGCTATCGCACGGCAAGCAGTACCAGAGTGCCAAGTCTGGGACCAAAAAGCTCCTGAACAGCTTCTACCCCCAAGCCATAAGACTGCTGAACAATTAATCAAATGGTTTCCCTTATTTGCATTGACCCCCTTTTTATTTGCACAGATTCTCTAGCACAGGCTCTGTGCACACTTACTGGACTCTATCAACCGACCAACACATAGTACACCCACACTCCAACACACTACATACGACTACATATCCTCACACACACTTTCACTCTACACATACAGTATGCTGCTGCTAATCTGTTTATTATATCATGATTGCCTAGTCACGTTTACCCCTACCTACAGCACATGTACATAATTACCTCAACTTCCTCGTACCCCTGCACATTGACTCAGTACCGGTTCTCCTTGTATATAGTCTCGTTATTTTGTTAATATATTTTTTTTTGTCATACTTTTTAACTGTGCTTTGTTGGGAAAGGGCTCGCAAATAAGCTTTTCACAGCAAAGTCTACACCTCTTGTATTTGGTGACCAATATAATTTGACTTTCAAAACTTGCAATGAGTTCCTAGCCCAAGGGAGGGTATTTTCTTGCTCCCTACGTAACTCAAATCAAATCCAATCTTATTGGTCACATACACATGATTAGCAGATGTTAATACGAGTGTAGCGAAATGCTTGTGCTTCTAGTTCTGACCGTGCAGTAATATCTAACAAGTAATCTAACAATTTCTAACAATTTCACAACAACTACCTTATTATACACAAGTGTAAAAGGAATGAATAAGAATATGTACTGTACATATAAATATATGGATGAGAGATGGCCGAACGGCATAGGCAAGATGCAGTAGATGGTATACAGTACCGTATATACATATGAGATGAGTAATGTAGGGTATGTAAACATTGTATAAAGTGACTAGTGATACATTTATTACATCCAATTTTTTATTATTAAAGTGGCTAGAGATTTGAGTCAGTATGTTGGCAGCAGCCATTCAATGTAGTGATGGCTGTTTAACATTCTGATGGCCTTGAGATAGAAGCTGTTTTTCAGTCTCTCGCTCCCAGCTTTGATGCACCTGTACTGACCTCGCCTTCTGGATGAAAGCGGGGTGAACAGGCAGTGGCTCGGGTGGTTGTTGTCCTTGATTATCTTTTTGGCCTTCCTGTGACATCGGGTGCTGTAGGTGTCCTGGAGGGCAGGTAGTTTGCCCCCAGTGATGCGTTGTGCAGATCTCACTGCCCTCTGGAGAGCCTTACGGTTGTGGGTGGAGCAGTTGCAGTACCAGGTGGTGATACAGCCTGACAGGATGCTCTCGATTGTGCATCCGTAAAAGTTTGTGTGTTTTTGTTGACAAGCCAAATTTCTTCAGCCTCCTGAGGTTGAAGAGGCGCTGTTGCGCCTTCATCACCACACTGTCTGTGTGGATGGACCATTTCAGTTTGTCTGTGATGTGTGCGTCGAGGAACTTAACTTACTACCCTCTCCACTATTGTCCCGTCGATGTGGATAGGGGGGTGCTCCCTCTGCTGTTCCTGAAGTCCACGATCATCTCCTTTGTTTTGTTGACATTGTGTGAGGTTATTTTCCTGACACCACACTCCGAGGGCCCTCACCTCCTCCCTGTAGGCCGTCTCGTTGTTGGTAATCAAGCCTACCACTGTAGTGTCGTCTGCGAATCTTATAAGTGTTTGATGTCATCGGGGAGAACTTAACTTATTTTCTACAAAACTTAGAAATTGGCAAATTTTCACATATGCTGACATTGGTATTGTGCTAGAGATAATGAAATGTTGAAAAGTGGAGGAGTTGCCCTTTAACTCAATTTGTATTTAAAGAAATGTATTGTGTTGCACCATAGAGAATATAAAGGACTGATATGATTGCCTGCCATGTGGAATAGAGAAGCATGTCTGTTTCTATACATTAATATGCAAAGTTCTGAACGTTTCACCAGACTGAATACATCCAATAACACCATCTGGTACAGTCTCCATAGACGGGTTGGTTGATTAGCAACAAAACCAATGTGTGCGAAACTATGGGGCAAACCGGACAGGGTTGGCTTAGATTGTTGACATGTAAACTATATTTAGTCTCCAATGTTTATTGAAAACATAAATACATTTTCACAGTGAGCATTTCTCTCAAATACATTGTTGTAGTTGTTGGTTAGCTAACTAGCAGATTTGAGCCATATTAGCATAGGCATGACATCAGTCAAAACAAGACATGGTATAAAGACCAAGATAAAATAGCCACCTACAATTCCCCACATGGCAGCTTCTTGTCATTGTTGCTAGACTTCTGCCCCATTAAATTGTGTGCATCGTTTGTGACGTCAGCTAACCCGTCTATTCCTTCCTACTGTGAACAGCCAGCGCTGAGGCAGTAGTTTAACACACACAAGGTAAATAAATGCAAGGCATTCCATGTGAAAACAGATTTCAATAGACACGTTCAAATATTCTTTATTCAAAGGTTTTTCACCCAGGGTAAAGCTAGTCTGGGAATCTGGTCATTTCAAGTCTTGACACTTACAAGTTATAAGATACCCATTGACTCTTGAAGAATATATAGCCTCATGAGCCTATCCCAAAATATAAGGCTTCATTCACTGGTTACAAACAAGGACGTAAACCCCTCAAAATATGTTTAAAATTATCATGTGGATGTCATGGACTGTCAGTGAGTCAGTCCATGTATCTAGAGCGTGATTTATGAATTTGAGAAATGTTATTTTCCTAATCTCATCCCTCAGCTATATAGCAAAACAAGTGGAGGGAGGTGGCCATTTTGTTGTGTTCTGTTCCCAGAATGTAGCTTTAACAATGGTAACTATTGTGTCTAAGTCCTTCCACAAAGTCCTACATGACCAGTCTCCTGTCAGCAGTTCCTGTTCCTCCTCAGAGGTACTTGTAGACAGCCTTGTCCGCTAAGGTCTGGACCTCCATCTTGACGGGACACTTGTAGAAGTGGGAGAGCAGCGTCTCTGTGTAGCCAATTAGGAAGTATAACTTCTGAGGAGGGAGTTTCTGCAACATCAGGGCACACACCACCAGCATGTTCCCTCGCCGCTTTATCACAACCTCATTGGCTAGGCAGTTATGGAAGGTGCCGAAGATGAAACGCCGCACAAACATATCCTCTACTGTACGATCGGATGCTCCTCCCTCTCCCTGTAAGTTGCCTAGTAGATAAAGAGGGACGAATAGAGGATGGAGGGAGAAGAGACAAACATTAGGAATACTTGAACAATTATGAAGTACTTAGCTGCATAATTAACTGATGAGTTGAAGGCTAGCCCCTAGGACAGCATATTTGCTAATACGGTTGGGGTTGTCTTTACATATAAGATCAGATAACTCAGTGTGTAGGATTTTTTTTTTAAACTCACCAGTGTGCTGGGAAAGCCAACCTTTGCGGTGGCCTATGTGGTGGGGGTGGAGGGCTTGCTCGTAGGTCAGTGGTCGGTCTCCTTTCCCCACTCGGATACGGGCTGCCCGATTCTAAGACAAAAGAAAGGCACAGATGTTTAGTTGAAAGCAGCCTTGTCAGCAGCAAGTGAGTGACTAGGTAATGTCCAATGTGGAGGATGGAAATGCTGTAACGTTAGTCTTCGAATAAAAGATACCTTGCAGCATATTGCAGTGACATGAAGTGTTCGTGTTCCAGAGTTGACGCATATCGAAGTTCCGACTCTGGCAAGCGCGATCTGTGAGGCAAAGACATGAATGCAAAGACACCGAGAAACAGACAAGTAACATTGACAGCTAACGTTAGCTACATCGGCTAGCCAGCCAGAAACACACTTTCTCCAAGCCCACACACGTATCTAAACAAAAACGGTTCATAATTCAAATGTAACAATACTTTAAAGTATAATGTTGTCAAATTATAGACTAAATGTAAACATGCTTCTCACCGATAATTTCACACCCCGACAGCTCAAAGACGCAGCCATTTTGACTAACGAAAGTGTTTGTGGGAAGGGCCAATGGCCTGGGCATGGCTAGAAGGGGTACAGCTTTTGTCAAATTAACGTCAGATTTGACTTTTCCTAGCAGTTTAGGATAATTAGGTTAGGTTAAGGGTTAACCAAAATGCTAAACGTTTCAAATTTGGACAAAAGTGGGAATCCATCAAGCCCAGTGACCAGTGGCGATTTCATCATGTAAATCTTGGTGGGGCAAAAAAATAATTAAGTAGAGGGATGCATGCCAGCAAACCACTACGCAACACAAAACTAAACAATGCATTAATTGCATTATAACGGTGACAAACGGTGCCCACAAACTGTTTGGGTCTACATGAAGCTGTGCCAGCAGCAGTCCCAACATCTTACCACTGCTACACCAGACTATCAGTGGAGCCTTGTCTGGCAGCGAAACAGTTCATCCAGCCTCATTTACTGCCTTAAAAAAAATGTCAACCGCTGTTATGGCTTACACAAATGTGGTTTCTAATGGCAATTGATATGTACAAACTATTGCATTAGGAGACAACAAGCGGATAATATGCAATTTCAATTAAGACAATGAGCGAGCTAGGACGTAAGTAGTCAATATATATATATATATATATATATATATATAATTTTTTTAAACCTTTAATTAACTTGGCAAGTCAGTTAAGAACAAATTCTTATTTTCAATGACGGCCTAGGAACAGTGGGTTAACTGCCTGTTCAGGGGCAGAACGACAGATTTGTACCTTGTCAGCTCGGGGGTTTGAACTTGCAACCTTCCGCTTACTAGTCCAACACTCTAACCACTAACCACTAGGCTACCCTGCCGCCCCAATATAACTATTTGTTCAGCACTTTTGAAATGTACAGCGACAGAATTCAGAACATGGGCCGTTCTTACAGTGTTCTCCCTGTACACCAAATCAGAACCATAGGATATATAATGGGGGCATATAAGCAGACAATGAAGGCTCTTACAAAATGTGATGATTACATTTCTCTAAAACAAGTTATAGGCTACATGTGCACCACCAAATCAGAACAGTAGGTGAAATTAAGAGGGGTAAATAGACCAAATTATTAGGGTGAGGCACATGGGCTACTAACAGCTTACTACACAACATAGTGTTACTTTCTTAGCTACAGTATACATATCTCCCTGGCATATTACATAATTTATGCAGCAGCATACAATACATTTTTGGACTGACCTTGTTGTGCTGTGCTCACTTGAACAGGAAGGTGGCGCGGCGGTCCTTCGTGGGCAAATTTTGTCATCAAAGACTGATATTCTCTGGATTTATGGTGCTTTCAGGACAACTGGGAACTCTGAAAAAAACAAGGTTGAATCATGATGACGTCATTGAGCTTCAGGTCGTAGCTCTAGAAAGAGGCCAGAGTTCCCGACTTACAATTCCGAGTTGGATGACCGTTCAAAACATATTTCCCAGTTGGAGCTCTTTTTCTCCCGGAATTCCCAGTTGTCTTGAACTCACTGAAGTCAAGTTTTCGCAGTTCCGAGTTAACAGTTGTTTTGCGCATGGCACAAATCATGCTTCATTGACAGCATGGCCAATGTTGAATGTTTATCATTTTAACTTGGAACAGAGACACTTAATCCCAAATGTGGGACCACACAGCCACTCCATTGAATAGCAGGCTAGTGAATGCTTTGCAATGCTTGCAGTTAGCCACTCGTTGTTGAATTTGCGATTTCCAACTTGCTGTGTAATGTTTATGTCAAATGGCCAATGAGCACTGACACATTTTATCTAGAATTTCTCTTAATTATTTCTCTTCATATGACAAGGATTAAAAGTAGATTGTCGACTTGATTCATGATGACGGCTAGCTAAGATTTTGAAAGTATCAGTCCAATCAAAGCTACTGTAGATATAAAATGACGTCAAATTACGTTATATGTGGCCAATGGCCTTGAGCCTTCTTGGATGGACATTTCTAATATAACTCTATGGCAGCACCTAAGTGGCTTGAATTTTCGAGGTCTACCCTTAGACTTGGTGGTGACGTACTGTCCCCAAGTGACAGAACACTGAGCTAATCATGGCGCAACTAGAGAACTTTACCAACACCTACGCTCTATATTTTCCATAAGCTGCCCCACCACCATAGAAAGCACTGAGCAAGGCTGAAACACCTGCATCTTTGAGCTGCATTACTTAAGAAAGCAAAAAATAGATAATGTTTGTATGCTGCTTTATTAACTATATTATGATATTTTTTTACATTGTTTGCAAAATTATACGTGATATGTATTAATGCCAAAATGACATGCAAAACAGGTAATCCCCCTCAAAAAAATTATTTTTTTTAGCTAAAAATGTGGGGCTGAAAACCGGTGGGGCTCTGCCCTGAATAGAGCCTAACCCTAACCCATACACGGCCATCGCTAGTTACCACAAACACAAAGTCATAAACCCCATTTCTACAATTTATATTTTTAAAATGTGATTTTAAAACTAACCTTAACCACACTGCTAACCTTATGCCTAACCCTAAACCTAAATTAATAATAACTGACTTTGTCAGTTTGACTTTGTGGCTGTAGTAACTAGTGGAAACATTTATACTCACCAATGTTCTCATATATTATTCATATTATTTTAACTGTACCATTTTATCAACAGTCTTATATAAACACCAATTCTATTTGTTAATGATATATATGATTGTATTATATGAAATCATTTTGATAACATTTTGAAATAGGAACCTTGATTTGCGCATGGTGTTCCCTGCGGACAATTTTCAGTTCCTACATAGAAATTACAATAAAGGTAACACATTCTTAGTCAGCGAACAACTTTAAACGTTTGCGATACATTTAATTTGATTGAAATATAACAGTTTGTGACATATTAAAAAAAGTTCAAATCTACAATGCCGTCGTCTATGGAAATGATAGAGTTGTATGACAACGCTCTACTTGGAATCTTGCAGCATGTTGGAAACATCCATAATTTCCTTGAGGTCTACTTCGGTTTTCTGTACCCAAGACAGACTTTTACCGCCTGCTGTCAACCCCCAATGACCGTATGGGCTTCTCTCCAGGGGTGGCCGAGAAGATGGTCCTAAACGTAATGTAGTAAACTACAGTAGCTAGCTAAACATTTTACACGTTTCTGTGTTAGCCATGGAGGCTAGCCTGTTTTCTCCCTATAATTCTGTTCCCCTGTTTAGTTTTAAAGGTAGACTCAGTAAGATTGTCATCAAACAACAGACATCAACCTAATCGGCCAAGACTGCCATCATTGGCACTGCCCCTTGCATTTAAGCTCATATGTCAGTCTTGGCTGTGTTGGTTACTAGTTAGACAAGGAGCCGATATTCTATGATGTAATTTTTTTAATTCGATTTTTGTATTTATTTAACCTTTATTTAACTAAGCAAGTCAGTTAAGAACAAATTATTCTTTACAATGATGGCCTACCCCAGCCAAACCCTAACGAAGCTGCGCAACCCTATGGGACTCCCAATCAAGGCCAGTTGTGATACCGCCTGGAATCGAACTGTAGTGTGACGCCTCTAGCACTGAGATGCAGTGCCTTAGACGGCTGCGCCACTCGGGAGCCCATCTTGCAACATACATCAGCAGTGACCTAATTGGCCAAGACTCTCATCATTGTTACTTCCCCTTGCATTTAAGCTCATATGGAAAATATTGGTAGTCTTAGCTGAGTTGGTTACGAATAGCATGCCTATGCCCAGTACCCTGCCCTGAACATTTGTCACTGTTACTAGCTGACTTCCACCCGGTACTCAACCCTGCACCTTAGAGACTGTGTTGAACAATGTTTACTTTAGTTATGTTAACACAGTTTTACCTACTTCGTGTGTGTGTGTGTATATATATATATATATATATATACACACACACACACATAGAGTACACTATTCTAGTCAAGGCTAATCCTATATAACTACTGCTGTACACCTTTTTTTTCTCCATATACTATTCATACACACCATGTACATACATATGATTTTGGGGATGTTCTTGTATTGTTAGGTATTACTGCACTGTTGGAGCTAGGATCATTAGCATTTCGCTACACCCGCGATAACGTCTGCAAAATATGCATACACAACCAATAAAATGTATTTTATTTTACTATTTGGAATATCGGCCCCTTGTCTATGATGTCATCTTTCAGACTCCACCCTTTAATGTACACAAAAGTGATTAAGGGTTGATTATGTACTTGGCTCATTATTGGCACAGTCCTGTGTTTGAGCATGTGGTGTAGTAGGACGGAGAGAGGCAGCAGAGGGAGCTGCAGCAGAGACACACGGCCTGGGTAGCGCCCCCCATGGTGCAGGAGCTAGAGGTACAGGCCACCAAGCAGCCGGTGGAGCCCAGGGGAGTCAGGACAGAGCCTGCTGCCCAGAGAGAGTTCTGTCTCGGGTTCTGGAGAGCCCAGCACAGCCTCTAGTACGAGGCCTACCTCTTCCAGCCAAGCCTCAGCCTCTAATCCACAGCCCCAGAGCAGCATTCATCACAAGGAGACCTGGCAGCAGCCGGCTCAGACTCTAGAGCAGCCTTTCTTAAAGTATGGGTCGCGGACCTGTTAATGGTGGGTCGCGACGTGTAAATGTATAATTGTTAAATGAATTACTGGAATTGATTTGGCCAAGTGCATCTGTGCTCTCTATTCAATGCGTGCTATGCTCAGCAGCGTTCTCTGCTCAGTTTGGCAGCTGTGTTTATTGAGGGAGATACCCGTGTGCTTCTCAATGTATTTTTCTGCAGTTTTCTTGAAGATCATACAAGCTTATAACGCGGAGCACTCACAATGTGTTTTGTGTGTGGAAGTGCTTAGTAATGCGTCTCGCATAACGAACACATTATTAAAACGACACGTCCTGACCAAACATCCACAGCATGACGGTAAACCCAGGGAGTTCTTTCAGAACAGGGCAGAATGCTTCAGGAAACAGTGCCTCGACAGTGGAAAAGTCAGCTAGCAAGGCATTGTCATTTTATAACAGGTGATGATGATAAGCAGAAATAAGGGAGTACTAACTGACTCTCATAGTATATGTGAGTTTCTCTTTCATACAATCCCCTGTCCTTGTACACAGCTAATAGCCAACATTTGCCAAAGCAAGCTAGCTACTGATAGTGCAACCCTAGTAACAGTACAGATGAAGATGAACAATCAGGCCTACTGTACAGCTTACTGTATAAATTATTGTTGAAAACCGCAACAGTTCCAACCTAGACAGATACAGTGCCTTGCAAAAGTATTCGGCCCCCTTGAACTTTGCGATCTTTTGCCACATCTCAGGCTTCAAACATAAAGATATAAAACTGTATTTTTTTGTGAAGAATCAACAACAAGTGGGACACAATCAGGAAGTGGAACGACATTTATTGGATATTTCAAACTTTTTTAACAAATCAAAAACTGAAAAATTGGGCGTGCAAAATTATTCATTTGTTTTAGGTATAAGGGCAATGAAATGTACCGATATTTATGTAAAGTTGCATATTTTCCTAAGCTTGGGTCCCAGGAAAACACAGAATTTCTCATTTGAGTCCCAGGCTGAACATGTTTAAGATCCCCTGCTCTAGAGCATCTGCTCCTACTGAGTTACAGTAGTATTGTACTGCCTGTCTTGGTCATAGCAATAGGACTGGTTCTTTCTTAGTGCTTCTTCAATGTTTTAGGAAAGGGTCCACAAAGTAATAGGTGGTAGGTGGTGTTCTACATGGGACACTTGCTTTATATATTTGCACAATTACCCTACAAAATAGGCGTTGGCAGTTTTGAATTTGGTAGAATCTCCCTGTTGGGATGGACTCGATCCCAAACCTTTGTATTGAGTAGGCCTATTCATTTGTGTGTTTGTCTGTCTATCATTGGTCAGGTGGTGCACCAGGCCAGTCCAGGCAGTTGCAACGAGGCGGTGAGGGACACCTACAGCTGGTCTCAGGACTACACTTACGTTAAGGTCCGCGTCAACATCCCCAAGACCGTTGTCAAGGGCAGACAGGTAACCATGGCGACCACATAGTTCCTCTTTCTACATATTTCCTTTTTTAAATCTTTATATTATAACCTTCATACATGTCTGTGTGAATTATTTGTGTTAACTTCTCTGGGATATGTGGGATGGTAACAGCCAGTGAAATTGCAGGGCGCCAAATTCAAAACAACAGAAATCCCATAATTAAAATTAAACATAAAAATATTTTACACCATTTTAAAGATAAATTTGTTGTAAATCCAGCCACAGTGTCCAATTTCAAAAAGGCTTTACGACGAAAGCACACCAAACGATTATGTTAGGACAGCACCTAGTCACAGAAAAACACAGCCATTTTTCCAGCCAAAGAGAGGAGTCACAAAAAGCAGAAAAATATATATAATTAATCACTAACCTTTGTTGATCTTCATCAGATGACACTCATAGGACCTCATGTTACACAATACATGTATGTTTTGTTCGATGAAGTTCATATTTATATCCAAAAATCACAGTTTACATTGTTATGTTCAGTGGTTCCAAAACATCCGGTGATTTTGCAGAGAGCCACATCAATTTACAGAAATACTCATAATAAACAATTGCTAAAAGATACAAGTGTTATGCATGGAATTTTAGATCCACTTCTCCTTAATCCAACCGCTGTGTCAGATTTTTTAAAAACTTTACGGAAAAAGCATGCCATGCAATAATCTGAGTACAGCGCTCAGACACAAAAACAAGCCATACAGATATCCGCCATGTTGTGGAGTCAACAGAAGTCAGAAATAGCATTATAAATATTCACTTACCTTTGATGATCTTCATCAGAATGCACTCCCAGGAAACCCAGTTCCACAATAAATGTTTGTTTTGCTCGATAAAGTCCATCATTTATGTCCAAATACCTCCTTTTTGTTAGAGCGTTTAGCCCAGTAATCCAAATTCATGAGGTGCGATCACTAGGTCCAGATGAAAAGTCTAACAGTTCCGTTACAGTCCGTAGAAACATGTAAAACGATGTATAGAATCAATCTTTAGGATGTTTTTAACATAATCTTCAATAATGTTCCAACCGGAGAATTCCTTTGTCTTCAGAAATGCAATGCAACGCAGGTCGCTCTCACGTGTGCGTGCGTGATCAGCTCATGCCACTCTGGCAGATCCCTTACTCAAACAGCTCTCATTCGCCCCCACTTCACAGTAAAAGCCTTAAACAAGGTTCTAAAGACTGTTAATGACCCCATAGACACTGTATATTCGATAAGCAATGACTTGAAAAACTACAAACCTCAGATTTCCCATTTCCTGGTTGGATTTTTTCTCAGGTTTTTGCCTGCCAAATGAGTTCTGTTATACTCACAGACATCATTCAAACAGTTTTAGAAACGTCAGAGTGTTTTCTATCCAAATAGAAATACTAATTATATGTATATTCTAGCTTTTATGTCTGAGTAGCAGGCAGTTTACTCTGGGCACCTTTTTATCCAAGCTACTCAATACTGCCCCCCCAGTCCCAAAGAAGTTAATGTGATGAACTTCATGTGTCCAGTCTATGTTATTCCTGAGTTAAACATGTCTCCAGGGGTTGAAACATATATGCGAAGTATTAATGCTGTAACTTTACATATTTGCTAAAATGCCCTACAAAATACATTTTGAGAATTTAGAATTTGGTAGAATCTCCCTATAGGCACGGAATTGACCCCAACAGGGCTCTACAGTGCGACCATTATACTCACATATGCAACCAAATATTTTGCTGTGCAACCTGGAATTTTAATTTAGGAGCACCAGTGCACCTAGAAAAATGAAGGATTCTAGCTTTGATATCTCAAATATTTTTCATTGTGCAACTACATTTCTTTGTGTGCGTCAACATTTGTCAATTTAGGTGCACACGTGCTTCTTGTAAAAAAGGTCAGTGTAGAGTTCTGCACAACCCTGTTTATATTGAGTAGGTCGATTAATTTGTGTGTGTGGGTGGTTCTGTCCAGGTGTGTGTGAACATGCAGCCAGGCAGTGTGTGTTTGAAGGAGGGAACAGGAGAGAAGGTACTGATGGAAGGAGAACAAACACACAAGATCAACACTGAGAACTCACTATGGAACCTGGACACTGTGTGGTGGTGAGTACACGAATGGGCATTTGAATTATTTCACTATTCAAATAATATTATGACATTTTTAGGATATCCGGATAGTAGTAATTCTAAAAATAATAATTGTCATTGACTCAAATGCCGAAGGGCAGTACAACAGCGCAGTGTTCTAGTACTCGAGTCCAGGAACTGGACTTGACTCGGGACTCAAATCACAATTTTTGTGACTAGACCAGTGGTGACTCTGTTGTCAGGAAATCTCTTTTGCATAACTCTACATACTAGCTGCAACAGCAGATGTTAAAGCTGCAATATGTAACTTTTTGGGCGACCTGCCCAAATTCACATAGAGTTGCTTTTAATGAGAATGACAGATCTATAAGTCTATAAGTCTAGAAGTGGTAGATCTATTCAATGTGTGCTATTTCTATGCTTCCCATTATTAAGTTTTGTTTTTGTGTCTTACTTTCGGTTATGTACACCAGCTTCAAACAGCAAAAAAATATAATATATGATTCTCTACACTATACTTGCTTGTTTGGTCACATAAACTGAAATTAGGCGAACTATACGAGTTTTAGCAACCAGGAAATGGCGGGGCAATTTCGACATATTGCACCTTTTTTAAATAGCTCTATTATCTATTTAGCCTTATACAAATGTGCACTACCAAGGGACTTATGACTTGACTCGTGACTTGAGTATAAAGGACTTGGGACTCCACTCAGATTCGAGGTTTATTGACTTGACTAGATCACTGCAACAGTGGACATGCAGCAACAGTGAACGAGAAGTCTGATGTTTGCCATAATAGAACTAATACAAAAACAAATTCTGTTGAATGTTTAGCATTGATCTGTGTTTTTGTCCTCTGTTAGGTGTGCGCCTGTAATCGCTATATGAATAGGGGAAAATAGCATACTGTTGTCAGGGCTGGAGGGAGGGCTAAATGCCCAGCAGTAGCTCAACACACCGTCATAAAAGCGACATTCAAAAGTGTATTTTTATTAAAATTAAGATTTTAAAATATCATGGTATATCCTTGTATGTAACAATGTCACAAGGATAATTTAATTAAGACGAAGCTTTTTAATTGATGATAAAGGCCTAAAACAAATATATTCTAAATTGAACGCTGACACAAGACCGTTCAGGTGTTCAAATAACCGTGCCCATCCCTAACACGCACATGCACTGATAGTCAGACACACACACACACAAATATGTATAGACTCCAACACACCCGCTGACTCTCCCTCTCTCTCTGTCTGTAGTTGTCTCTCAGTAAGAGTGGTGAGGTGTGGTGGAGTGCAGTGCAGGAGGGAGAGAAGGAGATTGATGTGAACCAGATCAACAGGGAGCGCTCGATGTCCACTGTGGATGAGGAGGAGCACGCCGTGCTGGACGCACTCACCAATGACTACCGCCAGAAACTACAGGGCAAGCCCCAGAGCCACGAGATGGTGAGAGCACACACACACATTCACACGAGCGGGCACACATACGGACGCACGTACATACACACAAGTCTCATATTCTTGAAAAGGGTATAGGGGCACATGTGTATAGAACAGTGTTTCCTCTGGAAAAATGTGTAGCAGTGGGGGGTTGAAGGGTCCCATCCAGATCATTTTTTATCTAGAGAAGCTCAGTTCTGGTGACATTTAAAAAAAAAAAAACATTCTACTCCAAAATGAATGAAAATAAAATGATGCTGACACCATAGAAAATATAATTCCCACATCCAGAAATAAGCCCCATAACATATTGGAAAAAATTGTTAAAATGATTTGAACATAACTGATATCACCTGTAGCCCAACTGATGCAGTATAGTGGCTATAAATAAATATGCTGAAGCATGGTGCTGGTTATCTGCATTTACCCTATTGGGCTAATCATTAGCTAGATCCCAAATGTAATCTTTTAACTAGTTAGCATCGTGTTGATGAATTTTATGGCCCAAAAAAGTTGCATAAACACAGTGAATATAATATAGGCTTACCTGTTAGGTTAACTTGGTGTAACCCACCACCCGGGGTAACACGCTCCTTGCCTGTACTTCTCACAGAAACCTCTTAATGTTAAGAGGTTAAGCATTTTTCACCCAACACTTCCCCTGGTTGCCAGTACTCTTGCTCATCTAAAAATGTAATCTGTCTCATCACAATTTAAGATTTTTAGGTAGGGTGACAGTTTAACCCAAGTTACCATACTATTGACACATTACATTTAGCCCACTCTCCCATACACACTCACAGGGAATTGCAGAACATGCTTAACCATGACGCTGCTAAAAACTCTGGGTTTAAAATGGTGCAGTTTTGATATTTTTTTTTGAGAAATGGATCAAGTAGGAATGGAAAGCTGCGAACCCCCTCTTTTTAACGAAGACCATTAAAACAGCTGTTTTCCCCACGATTGCAAGAATTGGTGAGCATTGCCTGCTTGTCAAAATGCAGGTTTCCCTCCCTATGGCACTCGTAAGAGTAGTTAGAGGAATATGTATCTTGCATTGAAAACACAACAACAAGCATTATTAGGTAAAGATACTAAACAATAATACAAACGCAACATGCAACCATTTCAAAGATTTTACAGAGTTACAGTTAATATAAGGAAATCATTCAATTGAAATAAATAAATTAGGCTTTAATCTATGTTGGTCACAGAATTATTTTTTTTAAAAGTAGGGGCGCGGATCAGAAAACCAGTCAGTATCTGGAGTGACCACCATTTGCCTCATGCAGCGCGACACATCTCCTTCACATAGAATTTATCTGGCTGTTGATTGTGGCCTGTAGAATGTTGACCCACTCCTCTTCAATGGCTGTGCAAAGTTGCTGGATATTGGCTGGAACTGGAACACGCTGTCGTACATGTCAATCCAGAGCATCCCGAACATGCTCAATCGGTGACATGTCTGGTGAGTATGCAGGCCACGGAAGAACTGGGACATTTTCAGCCTCTAGGAATTTGTACAGATCCTTCCGACATGGGGCTGTGCATTTATCATGCTGAAACATGAGGTGATGGCGGCGGATGAATGGCACGACAATGGGCCTCAGGATCTCGTCACGGTATCTCTGTGCATTCAAATTGCCAGTGATAAAATGCAATTGTGTCTGTTGTCTGTAGCTTATGCCTGCCCATACCATAACCTCACCACCACCATGGGGCACTCTGTTCACAACGTTGACATCAGCAAAATGCTTGCCCGCAAGATGCCATACACGTGGTCTGCGTTTGTGAAGCCGGTTGGACATACTGCCAAATTCTCTGAAATGATATTGGAGGTGGCTTATGGTAGATAAATGAACATAACAATTATCTGGCAACAGCTCTGGTGGACATTTCTGCAGTCAGCATGCAGTCAGCACACCCCCTCAAAACTTGAGACATCTGTTGCATTGTGTTGTGACAAAACTGCACATTTTAGAGTGGCCTTTTATTGTCCCCAGCACAAGGTCCACCTGTGTAATTATCATGTGGTTTAATTAGCTACTTGATATGCCACACCTGTCAGGTGGAAGGATTATCTTGGCACATGAGATATGCTAACTAACAGGGATGTAAACAAATGTGTGCACAACATTTGAGATAAATAAGCTTTTTGTGTGTATGAACAAATTCAGGGAGCTTTTATTTTAGCTCGTGAAACATGGGACCAACACTTGTTGCATTTATATTTTTTTCAGTGTAGATAAATCAGACAACCCCATAGTATAATAGTTTTTCTATTCATTACTTGTTTTCTTTTCAGAGGGAAAGTAAATGTGGACTGTTTTAGCAATATCAAAGTGCACCTCAAAATACATATTTTTTTAATGTTTCATGTTTTTGGGGCACCACAGTTAAATGAGTGCAGCAGAAACACTGGTATAGGGCATGGGCTGGAGGTGAAGGATTGTGGTGCTGAACTATGTTGAGCCCAAGAGTGTTATTGTTAGACAAAATGCAAGACCAATTGTGCAGTTTTGTATTTGGATTGTATACACGAATGTATGTGCCCATTCCATTCTTACAATGCACTCTATCTATTTTTCTCTCCTACCCATCTCTATCTCTCTCTCTCTCTCTCTCTCTCTGTGTAAAAGGTATATGATATGCTGAGGGCGCTCCCTTTAAAGGACAACAGTTTGATCCCTCCTTGTTCGACATCCCCACCAGCGCCGTACAGATGTGAACACACACACACACACACACACACACACAATGTTGGGAATTGGGTTTGAGACTGAGCAGAATTGGCTATTTATTCGGTGGAAACAGCCTGGTATTTTAAGACCATTTTCCTTCTTTTTTTGCTAACTTTGAATAGAAGGGAGAGAAACCCTGTGGAAGCTTTGTTACTATGTTCTGACTTATGTGAAATACCTGAGTCCTGTTCATTAGGTACCAAGCGTAAGAACAGACTGAAACTGGGAGGTTTCACCTGGTCTCCCTGAACACTCATTTTAATTTTCTGTTGTGGGCCCTAATGAACACAACCCTGAACGTACCTGTTTATGTATCTGTCTGCCTGCTGAACAGACCTGGAAGATAGCTATACAGTCACAGAACTAGGATCAGAGTGCTTTCCCAAATCCTAACCTTCATCATTGAGGTGAAGGATGCAAAACTGGCCTTAGATCAGTGTCTACGGGTAACTTCCAGGTCCAGATATGTCTGTGTTGTTTTACATGTAGATGACTTTTATTAGTGGGCTTAATAACTGCTGTTTCCTTTTACTGAGGTGTCTATTTTTGTGTGCCTGACTGAAATAAATTAAATGAAGTAAATATGCACTGTGGTGTTCTCTCTATGTGTGTAGGCTGTGTGCGTCACAGGAGGTTGGTGGCACCTTAATTGGGGAGGACTGGCTCGTGGTAATGGCTGGAGCGGAATAAGTAGAAGGGTATGAAACACATGATTTCCATGTGTTTGATGTCCTTCCATTTGCTCCGTTCCAGATATTATTACGAGCCGTCCTCCCCTCGGCAGCCTCCACTGGTGTTTGTGTGAGGTTGAGCGGCACTAAAACCTATGCGGGTTTTTAGATCTACAGGAGTACCAGGCTGGCAGTCGATTTGAGATTAAGCAGTAGTGCCACAGGAGGGCGCTATCCCAAGATTTCTGATTCTCAGTGCAGTATAATATTCCTTATTGTCTTGATAATGGCTGTATCAGATGAATAGGTCGATAAGGATGAATATCAAAACCGATATAGCTAGAGCTAGTAAGATGCTTACAGACAGAAATCCTAGACACTTGCAGACAGGTCTTTGAAGTTCAAAAGGATTCTCTTTCTTTTTCAGATCTGAAGTGTAGATGCTTTGTTCCTAAGAATACTGTTAGTGATGACAGTGCAGAGGAACAAGCCAGGAATAGAGACCGTAGACAGTAGTTGCCTATGACTATGCAGATCTCTTCCTTCCCGGGTCAGTTACACTGGTACTTGATTTCACCCAGTTCTCCCAGGTGGACTGAAATAGGGCAACTTTTTTTATTTAGGTGAAAGTATTCATACTTCAGAGCCAATTCTATAAGAGGGGACCGTTTTTTTCAGGAGAAAATTTGGGGTACAGCGTTGAGCACAGGTTCACTTCAAGCTCTGATGCCATGGACCAGACCTTGCTTTGAATTGGAGATGTAGGTGGTGTTGATCATCCTGAAAATACCATAATCCAAGCAGGCCTAATGCAACCACTAAAATGGACTTTTGTTTGCATATTTGATTTGTACAAATACCAGTTTAGGGATCTTTGCAGTCTATCAGTTTGACACACTAAAACATAATCCATTTTATTTTGGTAGGCTAGATCAACAACAAAAAAGAGAGACGTAAATAAATTGTATAGCCTGTAGGCTGGCTATACCTGTTCCAGCAGCTACACATGATGGTGATAATGATGATGGTTCCATGATGCTGATGCTACCAAAGCCTGTTATGTCAGTCTATAGAATCTCTGATGCCGTGGCTTCAGTTGTTATCGAGCAATGCCCCCTGGTGGTATGAAAAATGTGTTGTATTTACAGCGCGCTCGATGGTGTAGAAACTGCGTGAAAGGCGATTGAACGACACACTTTGGGAGAGCGAGAGAGTACCACCACTGCCTCTCCTCCACTCGAATAGCCTACATCTCCTCTCGAATACATATCTGTAGTAGATTATAGTGCGCTCTGGACAGAAAACGCATTACACCGCGGTATTTTTTTTTTACATAGAATAACTGGGCAAGTCAACGGATACATCCTATTTCAATTCACTTGAGGACCGGACTATTTAGGACGCTCGACCCCCGAGAATAAACGGACGATGGCGGTTACTACCTGTACACGTTTTACGGACGATTTCCAACTATATGAAGAACTCGGAAAGTATGGCTTTGCTGTATTATTGCTTTACGTTATGGCACAGATTACAGCCTTCTGTATCGTCCTTACCCTGTTATTATTTTATAGTTTATTTGCGTCGTTGCATATCTGCAGTTGTGTGTGGGTAGTACGAGCGGCGGAATGGGTGTCAGAACTAATCTCTGCTGATGATCTGTCACGTTCGGCGCTACTCAGCCCTCTCAACAAGACGCATGCTGTCGCTCTGCTTTGAGGTGTAGCCCCGAGACGACCCGATTTAAACGTATAGATAAAATGTAGACTACATTTGATCCGTTTGCTGCATGTTCTGTACCGGAAGCAGCAGTGATGGGGACTGGGGACACGCTGTAGCGATCTAGAGAGTGACAATTTGAGCTGTCAAAGAGCAGAGCGGGATGTGCTGTTTTGTAATTGGGGTCTTTAGAGCAATGGAAGACTGCTGAGGGGAGGACGGCTCATAATAATGGCTGGAACGGAGTGCATGGCATCAAACAAATGGAAACGTGTTCAAAGTATATGTTGCCAATCCACCGACTCCGCTCCAGCCTTTAACATGAGCCTGTCCTCCCCAATTAAGGTGCCACCAAGCTCCTGTGCTTGAGAGAGAGAGAAAAATTGGACAGTGAGTTTATGTGCCACAGCAAGATAGGTGTGTCAGGCTGTGTGTGGGTGTGACTGGGTAGGGGGTGGTATTCTCCTCATTCTCAAACAGGAGGAGAAACATATTTTCTAGATCAGGATGCATCTTTATGCAAACACAACTGCAGAGATTAAGAACCAAACGTTTGCTGTATGTATTAACATAAGTTTAGCCTACCACTATGAGTTCTACTGAAAGATCTTGACCTTTAGGGGACCGCATGTAGTACACTTGTACATGTAACTGCAGGGTCGCTGGTGTGTGTATGTGTGTGTTCTGGCCTGTGTTATAAGCCAGAGACAATAACCATGCTGTGGTAGCAGCAGCTGCCCAGTAGATAACAGGACCTTCACTACACCACAGTTCATGTAAGGATGGCAGTTTGTCCCTTTTTGGTGTGTGAGTGTGTGTGTACGTGCAAGCATGTGTGGGGTGTGTAATATACGTTTTTGTGTGTGCATGTGTGTCTCTCAGGTCATTCTCTGTCTTTCTTTGCTGCCGTAAGCCTACTGTTTCTGACTCAGAGTATTCCCTGTGTATACCCTTACACACTCACCTGTCATTGCATCTACGAGTGTGTGTGTGAGAGAGACGTGGGGTCAAGTGTATGCCTGAGAGTGTGTGAGACACAGTGGACGGGTAAGGGTGTGTGTGTATTGTGTAACGTCTATATATTGCTCAGAGAAACGACAGAGACAGTTACTGCTGTTTTTCCCTGCTGAGTTAGTTATGCAAGCACTCCCCAAAATACCAGCACTGCTACAGTACACACATGCACACCGTGTCTCGCTCTCTCACGGACACGTGCATACATGGACACACAGAGAGATATCCTTGAAAGACAGTTTTGTTGTTTTCTCTTGAGTCGTCTCATTTGTATATATCCTAAGAAGGATGTGCTGCTGTGCTGTGTGTCACACTCTAATGACTCCATACAGGAGAAATGTCTTCACTCATGACTGGCAGATGTGAAATGACAGGATACTAGGTGAAAGCAGTAGAGGGGTAGTGGACAAGGATATGCCTTCAACCTGTCCAGTTCTTTCAGATCAGTGGGAATGAAGGAAAGGAAACAAGGAGACAGTAGAGGAATTGACTCTCGAATATTGAGATGCTGCCAGTGCTATATGATATCTAACACCTGTTTTTACCTGCCTTTGTTTCCCAGGGGAGCGTTTTCAGTGGTGCGCCGCTGTGTCAAACTGTGCACTGGCCAGGAGTACGCTGCCAAAATCATCAATACCAAAAAGCTCTCAGCCAGAGGTGAGACACATACACCATCCCACACACAAAAACTGAGTGCCAACTGTAGAATATCTGCACAGTGGGTAAACTGTGTTAAATTAGACACTCTAACGTTTGCTTAGTCCCCATCTCTATGCTGTGTGTGTGTGTGTGTGTGTGTGATAGAGCGAGAGAAGGAGGGATGGAGAGAAAGAGAGAAAATGGGTACGTCTGCTCATCAGTGGCTGAAGCTAACAGGAGAAAGCAGAGGCGTTTGGCTGATTGTTCCTCCTCCTCACACTGCCTCTAAGTGTATATGTGCGTGCATGCGTGTGTGTGTCTGTGTGTGTATGTGCTACTGCTGTCCCAGATCTGCAAGCTTACATTAGCATATTTTAGCTGATGCTTGGTTCTAAAGAGTGAGACAGTAATTTATGCTCCTCTTGAGAGAGAGCACATGAGAGAGTGCACATGATAGAGAGAGAGAGAGAGCACATGAGAGAGAGCAAATGATAGAGAGAGATAGCGAGAGAGGAGAACCGTTTCTACTGCCAACAGATATGGCATGATAACCACCGAAGCGCTTCATTTAGAGACAAAGGCTGCATCTCAATAGTCTACAGTTGCTACCTTCCGTCATCTCCTCCTCCATTTACGCTGATCTGAAAGAGCTGAACATCTTAAAGAGCTGGCCCTCCATATTCTATTCTTAGAGCAGACGATGGAAAGAACAGGAAGAGAAGAGGCAAGGAGAGGACACAAGGAAATGAGGACACACACACATGACAGCATGCCCCCCCAGCCTGAGGGATCTAGTTCCTCATCTCTGATTTGGTCTGTTTTGTCACGAAACCAAAACTGCTCGCTCCATGTCCTCATAGAGAGGGTTCAGGCTGTGTGTGTGTGTGATGTGTGTGTGTGTATGTGCGTGCATGCCTGCGTGCGTGTTTGTGTGTGCAGTTCCTGTACTAGTTGCTCAGCACTGACTACTGCATTATCTATGGTGACAGCTTCCTGTCTGGACAGGAACAGGAAGTCTCAGAGGCCAGTCTCAGGATGTAAATAATACGTATAATAGGATATAAATAATAAACAATTAACAGTTTCCTCGAGAAACCTGTAAGATACGCACACACACACCTCACATGAGAATACTGAACAACACCAAGGATGCTTTTCAAGTCAACAGTCTAAATTCCCCTTGTCTCCTCTCCCTCTGAGCTGACGTGAGAGAACAGGACAGCTGAATTTGCTTTCACATCAGTGCAGAATACAAATGGAGGAGGGGAGGCAAGAAGAGGAGGATATCTTAAACTATTTAGATACACCTGGTTGTCAGCTGTTGCTAGCCAATAGTAGATATCTAATGAAGAGAGAGAGCGAGCCTGGGGTGTATTCAGTGATGCAGATAGAAGTGTAATAAATAGAGCCGATGACATTCTCTAATCTTCATGTCAAACTATATACAGTTGAAGTCGGAAGTTTACATACACTTAGGTTGGAGTCATTAAAACTCGTTTTTTAACCACTCCACAAATTTCTTGTAAACAAAATATAGTTTTGGCAAGTCGGTTTGGACATCTACTTTGTGCATGACACAAGTAATTTTTCCAACAATTGTTTACAGATTATTTCACTTATAATTGACTGTATCACAATTCCAGTGGGTCAGCTTCATGAGGTAGTCATCTGGAATGCATTTCAATTAACATGTGTACCTTGTTAAAAGTTCATTTGTGGAATTTCTTTCCTTCCTAATGCATTTGAGCCAATCGGTTGTGTTGTGACAAGGTAGGGGTGGTATACAGGAGATAGCCCTATTTGGTAAAAGACAAAGTCCATATTATGGCAAGAACAGCTCAAATAAGCATGACAGTCCATTATTACTTTAAGACATGAACTATGAAAGTTTATTTTAAGAGCAGTCGCAAAAACCATCAAGCGCTATGATGAAACTGGATTTCATGAGGACCGCCACAGGAAAGGAAGACCCAGAGTTACCTCTTCTGCAGAGGATAAGTTCATTAGAGTTACCAGCTTCAGAAATTGCAGCCCAAATAAATGCTTTGCGGAGTTCAAGTAACAGACACATCTCAACATCAACTGTTTAGAGGAGACTGTGTGAATCAGGCCTTGAATTTCTCTAAAGAAACCATTACTAAATGACACCAATAAGAAGAAGAGACTTGTTTGAGGCCAAAAACCAGGAGCAATAGACATTAGATTGGTGGAAATCTGTCCTTTGGTCTGATGAGTCCAAATTTGAGATTTTTGGTTCCAACCGCTGTATCTTTGTGAGACCCAGAGTAGGTGAACGGATGATCTCCGCATGTGTGGTTTCCACCGTGAAGCATGGAGGTGTGATGGTGTGAGTGGTGCTTTGCACACGCACGCACACACACACACCGGAGGGGGATGTCCTCATTAGGGGGAAACCCTCAGCTCTGCAGGAATCTCTCTGGCAGGGTTACAATTCAAGGCATACTTAACCAGCATTGCTACCACAGAATTCTGCTGTGATATGCCATCCCATCTGGTTTGCGCTTACTGGGACTATCATTTGTTTTTCACCAGGTCAATGACCCAAAACACACCTCCAGGCTGTGTAAGGGCTATTTGACCAATAAGGAGAGTGATGGAGTGCTGCATCAGATGAGTGGCCTCCACAATCACCCGACCTCAACCCAATTGAGATGTTTTTTGATGGACCGCAGAGTGAGGGAAAAGCAGCCAACAAGTGCTCAGCATATGTGGTAACTCCTTCAAGACTGTTGGAAAAGCTTTCCTCACAAAGCTGGTTGAAAAGCTGCCATCAAGGCAACGGGTGATTACTTTGAAGAATCTAAAATCGAAAAATATATTTTTATTTGTTTAACACTTTTTTGGTTATAACATCATTCCATATGTGTTATTTCATAGTGTTGATGTCTTCACTATTTTTCTACCATGTAGAAAATAGTACAAATAAAGAAAAACCCAAACTTTTGACCGGTACTATGTGTACATATTATGTTCTATATAACACATTTCTTTCTAAACTTTCCGTAACATCGCACCCTATTGAACAAACCCCTGGCATAACTGGGCTGAGCTGAACTGGCTGTTATACAGTATATAAGGCTGGGTTGTACTATATTGTAAAACGCTATAGTACCCGTTACTAAGTTCCTAGTGGAAGTCCCGGAAAGTGTTACCTGACACAACACACTGGCACCCACCATGTACAACAGTGTTCTACTTTTAATAGGTCAGATACTGCAGAGCTCTGTGCTGCAGCTGGAACCTGGAGGAGGACACCTTGGACTACAGGGAAAAACAGGCTAGAAGCTGTGTTTTTCAACCTTTTTATGCAAAACATGTTTTACTTCAAATTAGTCGAAGTGCTAGGTGCTGATCTAATGGTAGTGCTTCGCCCCTGGACCACACATGCTCCTGGAGGCATGTGTTCAAACCCAGTCTGCGCAACTTTCCATTCTATCTCCCTCTCCTTTATCTCCTGATCTCTGACACAACCTAATATCTAAGATATGTATGGATTATTTACATACAAAGGCCAACACTTCCCTCTGGGGAAAAAATAGGTTGTGTGTGTGTCAACAGATTCTTCTTTATTTCAACTGAAATATCTCTCTATTGCTTTCTATTCTGTATCTCTCCTCTTGTCTTCTTGGTTCCACTCCTTCCCCTCTCCCTCCATCCCTTATTATGGGGAGTTAATATGGGCAAATGCAACCCTCAGGGTATATACAACACTGTATGTGGGCAGGAGTGTGTGCGTGTGCGTGCCCATACTTATATTGATGGAGACGTCATATTTTTCAATCTTGCTCGCATCCTGTTGGATACACTTACAGCAAACATTTGATATCCTTCTCTTGAGATAATATCAAAGATAATATTGCATCATATGATTGTACCAAGATTATATCTCCATCTTCTCTCCTCAGATCACCAGAAGCTGGAGCGAGAAGCCAGGATCTGCAGATTGCTCAAACACTCCAATATCGGTCAGTACTTGTAACTCTCTCCCTGTTGCTGGTTCTGCTGCAGCACAGGAATAGAATAGAGCTTTCTGCTGACGTTCTCAACCCATCTCTCTTCTCCCCCTTCTCTCTCCTTCCTCTCTCTCTCACTCGGTTCTCCCTACCCACCCACCCTTTCTCTCTCTCTCTCTCTCTCTCTCTCTCCCTCTAGTTCGTCTCCATGACAGTATATCAGAGGAGGGCTTCCACTACCTTCTGTTTGACCTGTGAGTGGCAGCGCTCACATCCCTCTCTATATATTTTATCGCTCCCTCCTCCCATTCTCTTTCCTTTCCCTTCCATTCCATTTTCCTTCTCGCCTTCCTTCTTATCTCCCTCTCCTCTCATACTCCCCCTCTCCTCTTCCTTCTTCATTGCTTCTTCTCACTCCTCTTTTTCGGTCCTTCTCTCCCCGTTTCCAAGGAGATTTCCCCCAATTGCATAACCATCCCCCCTTTGCACACACTCAGTTCCATCTTTAGCCTTCCACACATGCACACAAACACACACTCACTCACACACATATACTGCCCCGCAGTGGAGCCTGTCTCCATGGCAACCCTGCCAGAGAGATTCCTGCAGAGCTGAGGGTTTCCCCCTAATGAGGACATCCCCCTCCGGTGTGTGTGTGCGTGTGCATGCATATTTGGTTGTGTGTGCTTGCATGTGTACGTGCGTGCATTTGTGTGTGTGTGTGTCCTTACAAAAAAACATGTAAAAGAATCACCTGAAAAAACACGTGGTTTTTGGACACATGTATGAATAAATCATGTGAAAAGTGTTTTTCATTAACTTGTGAAGTTTCACATGGATTTTTCACATGAACACAAAATAGTGGTTTCCCAACATTTCACATGTGATATTCTAAGTTTCACATGTTCTTTTGTAACCGGCAGAGTTAGAACCCGGGTCTCCCCGGGTATCTTGACCGTTAGAGGGGCACCAAGTTTCTGTTCAATTCAAAATAGGGCTGTCAAACTTAAACAAAAGTTCATTAAGTTAATCGCAGGATTTTCTGTGATAAATCGCAAATTCAGAATTTGCTAAAAACATTTTTTATATAAAAAGTGGCGCAGTGTAAGAGGCATCACTACAGGCCTTGGTTCGAATCCAGGCTGTATCACATCCGGCCGTGTTTCGGAGTCCCATTGGGCGGCACACAATTGGCCCAGCGTCGTCCGGGTTTGGCCGTCATTGTAAATAAGAATTTGTTCTTAACTGACTTGCCTAGTTAAATATAAAATAAATATTAAAAGCATTACAAGAATATTTACGTTTTGAGTTTGTTCAAAGTAATGATTAGCAAAATCAGGTAAATTGATAAATCACAATTTCTTTAACCTCAAATTTGACTTCTTTTGACATCTGGTTGTTTTTAGCTGTATATATGATGTATTTTGGTGTTTTCAGATGAGGCGGTTAAGTTAACTGACTAACTCTGATAGCGCTATTTCAAAACCATCTTATTGTAGAAAAGTATTTGTTTACATTCATTCCATAAGCAAACACATTCACAAAAGCAAACATGCCACACTTTCAAATACGTTAAAATCCCTTTTAAGCCTGTGCATTAAATGTAACAAAAAACAATGGACAGCTAACAAAAGCTAAAAAATAGCTAGCTAGGACAAAATGGAAGGCTAGCTCGTGCCTATCACTAAGCTAGCTAGCAGTTAGCAATTAGCATGCGACCATTAGATATACATTTCACAAAAAGTTACCTTCTAAAATACATCATTAGCGTGGTTCATATGCACACAAGCTAGCTTCTTAGCTTGGCTACACTCATGTAAATAGGATAACCTCATTAGTTTTTCACTCGGTCAAAACAATTAAATTATACATCAAAATGAACAGAAAACTCAACACAGTTTAGTTAAACATGTTTATCTCTTGATTTTGAAAAAACAACCATCTGTAAAAACCAGAAAACAGGATAAAAAACAAGGAGACACAGAGAGCTAGCTTCTCTGTTCTTTTCAATGGGCTTCTTCCAACGGTCACGGACCGACGTACGAAGAAACGAGGCGGGTGTCTGCAGTAGTAACAGAGAGAGATGCCTCTCCCTAATGGTAGCGCTAAGTACATGTATATCAATTCAACACTATGGAGGATTACAATAATAATAATGGAGCGGATGGCTCAGAAATAATTATTAGGTTAAGTAACCTTTTTACAGAATGACATTACAGAATTTGCAATTCCACTTGTGGAAACATTTCACTTGTGAAAAGGTGGCAGAGAATAACACTATTTCACCCCCACATGTGAACTTGCAATTCCACATGTGAAAGTTTGAAGAGTTCTTACACGTTAAACTGCAAATGTGATTTTCACATATTCATGTTTTTCAAATGTGAACTTGCAATTCACTTGTGAGGTGAAAACATGTTATTCTCTGCACATGTGATAAGGGGGTGTGGTGGTCAAAGGCACTGCATCTCAGTGCAAGAGGCGTCACTATAGTACCTGGTTCGAATCCAGGCTGCATCACATACGGTCGTGATTAGGAGTCCCATAGGGCCGCGCACAATTGGCCCAGCGTCGTCCGGGTTTGGCCGGAGTAGGCTGTCATTGTAAATAAGAATTTGTTCTTTAACTGGCTTGCCTAGTTAAATAAAGGTTACATTATTATTTTATTTTTTTCTCTGAATGTAATACATGTGAAAATATGTTTAAGCTCAATGTGATTTTCACATGTGAAACTGCATTGCCACGTTTTCTTTTGTAAGGGTGTGTGTGTGTGTGTGTGTGTGTGTGTGTAAACTTGTCTCTTTGTGTTGTAGAGTGACAGGTGGAGAGCTGTTTGAGGACATTGTGGCCAGAGAGTACTACAGTGAAGCAGATGCCAGGTAAACACCTTTTTACACAGTTCACCCTCTTCCATGTATCCATCAGCTTGCTCTATCATGTGCTCTCTCTTTCTCTCTCTCTCTCAATTCAATTCAAGGGCTTT
This sequence comes from Oncorhynchus mykiss, assembly GCF_057628025.1. Taxonomy (NCBI): domain Eukaryota; kingdom Metazoa; phylum Chordata; class Actinopteri; order Salmoniformes; family Salmonidae; genus Oncorhynchus; species Oncorhynchus mykiss. Next base: position 42,963,993 of record NC_143050.1, on the reverse strand, counting down.
CCACTAGTTTCTGCAGCCAGTGTCATTCTGAGTTTTACTAGCTAACGTGAGCTAATAACTTACCGTCTGTTTGGCTCACATTCTATGACCTACTTAGCTAACATAGCTAGATAGGTGCAATATTAGCTACACCAATCAAAGAGTGAGGAGTCAACGTTTACAACACATACAAACAGAACGTTGTAACCCGAATAAAAAGACAGGCTTCTAGATTGATTGGCTAGCAGCTAACTAACTTTTCCAGCTTTCATGACTAACCTACTGTAGATGGCGCGGTAGCTCGTTCCCGTGCTATGTTAGCTAGCTAGTTGTTGTTTGTTGCGGGAAACTGAGCGACATCCCATGAATGTGATGCAGAAATAGATTAAAGATAGTGTCGTTGTTAGAATGTGGAGAATAACTATAGCCGGGGTACTTTACCTGGCAAATAAACAGTTGCTATTCCAGTGGCTACTGTATTATTTTTTTAGTTCACTCTTGTCTTCTGCAGTTTTTTTTCAATGCACCAATCAACTGTTTGGTTCCTTGTACCAAGAGCCAATCATGTGTCGTCATACTATCTCTTCTATATCTCTGGAATGTCATGGCAAAAAAAAATTGGACTTCCACCTTATTAGACATAGCTACCAAAGTAACTGCTTTTAACAAACTGTTGGCCTATTCAATCAAAGCACACATTTTACCTAGTGGCGTGCCTCATGAGAGAAATATGACCATTCGCACAATCAACCTGAAGTCTCATAAGAAATTGTAACGTTTTGTTGTTGTCTTGGAGTAGCATTATACTATGCTGTTATATTAAATTCTGTTACTTAGAATGCTAATTACGGAGAGGCTGCATTTCCCGAATTCTCTGGAACCCTCTTCCCAATAGCAACAAATCTGCCCATGTGCAGAATTATCTACATTACACACAAACTCTGCTCTATAGAGAATTATAGGCTACTCTGGCAAATGGTGTTGTTTAATAAAGTCAGATCAATTAATACATTGTCAAAGGTTACCCTCCCCTCTCCTTCGTATTCTTGCCATAACCTGTTTTGCCATAACCTGACTTGCCTAGTTAAATAAAGGTTAAATAGTCCTCACAAGTGGCGCAGTGGTCTAAGGCACTGCATCGCAGCGCTAGCTGTGCCACTAGAGATTCTGGGTTCGAGTCCAGGCTCTGTCGCATGCGGCCGGCCGCGACCGGGTGGCCCATGGGGCGGCGCACAATTGGCCCAGCGTCGTCCGGGTTAGGGAGGGTTTGGCTGGTCGGATATCCTTGTCTCATCGCGCACTAGCGATGTGTCAAGAAGCAGTGCGGCTTGGTTGGGTTGTGTTTCAGAGGACGCATGGCTCTCGACCTTCGCCTCTCCCGAGTCCATACAGGATTTGCAGCGATGAGACAAGAATGTAACTACTACCAATTGGATACCACAAAATTGGGAGAAAAAAGGGGTGAAAAATACAAAATAAATAAAGTTTAAATAACTAAAATTGACATGGGAAACATTGCCATTTTGAGTCTCTCTTACTCTCCCTCTCTCCTGTTCAATGTTACTCTCAGTTTTACCTTTCCATTGCACTCAGACAGACAGACAGACAGACAGACTTAAATCAATTTGACTGTGGAGGCGTTGTGGGGGTGGGAGAGAGAGAAAGGGAAATTGGACAGAGTGAAAGAGGTGAGTTAGAAAATAGCAAGGATATAGGGAGTACTGTATGAGGGGTAGAGGAAATTGAGAAAAGATTGGAAGTGCACATACATATTTCATGGTGTGTGTGAAATTTGCTACATTGCCCTACCCTGAGTGTGTGTGTTCAGATTTTTGCCCGCATTGCATGTGTTCTGTCCGTCTGTCTGTCCAAGACTGGTTGTATTTGGCAACAAAAGAAAGTGAAAGTCAGAGATAAAGAGTTAGAGGGAAAGTATTTCTCAGTCAAAGAAACTGGGAGTGAAATTAACATTTTAAATTGTAATTGTAATTGTTATAATTGTATAAATTGTCTAATTTCTATTTTGTGTTTGACACATTTAAAAAAAAATAAGCCAGAGAAAGTCACCAAGTTTGACATAGCCTCTCCTAAACACACACACACACCCTCCTTTTTGTCAAACAGATTAATAGACAGAGGTGACAGTGTTTGTGTGCTTGTGAGTGTGCACTTGCATGCGAGTGTGTCTGTGTGTGTGTGTGTAACTCACGTCATAGGCTCCATCCCAAAATGGAGGATACCCCACTAGCAGGATGTACAGGATCACACCTATACATAAACACCCACACATGGACGCACTCAGGCATGCAGGCGCACTCCTACGCTGCCTGACTCGTATAGTGCAGTTCCTCTTCAACATCTCGCTGGCAGGTGTTCACACACACACACACACACTGTGGCAGGTTCCACTGTTCAAGTCAATGTGGAGTGTTTTAGGTATGCTGATATTCAAGAGCATCCACTCCTTTGTAGTCCAGTGATAACACAGAATGTCATTCACGACAGAAAGACACAGGAGTGGACTTGAGCCGTGGGTGTATTGACATGTTCATGCACTTTTACTGTACAAGTGTGTGTGTATCAAATACCTTCAAATACTTGAAAGTTGAGGGGTGCTTGATTTTAGCTTGGAGTTTCCACTTTTGGGACTTACATAGAATAGAACATAATTTGTCTTGCACAATTTAAAAGCACTGCAATACACCACACGGAACACAGATCAGATGCAGCACACTGGCAGAGACTAACCGACTCCCCCTGGTGTTGTTATACAGTCACTGCATCCAGCAGATCCTGGAGGCCGTGCTACACTGTCACCAGTCGGGTGTGGTACACAGAGACCTCAAGGTGAGTTACAGATTATTTTAATCACTTTGGCACTATTTTCACAATACAGTTGAAGTCGGAAGTTTACATACACTTAGGTTGGAGTCATTAAAACTCGTTTTTCAACCACTCCACAAATTTCTTGTTAATAGTAGCTATAGTTTTGTCAAGTTGGTTAGGACATCTACTTTGTGCATGACACAAGTAATTTTTCCAACAATTGTTTAGACAGATTATTTCAGTGTATCATAATACCAGTGGGTCAGAAGTTTACATACACTAAGTTGACTGTGCCTTTAAACCGCTTGGAAAATTCCAGAAAATTATGTAATGGCTTTAGAAGCTTCTGATAAGCTAATTTACATCATTTGAGTCAATTAGAGGTGTACCTGTGGATATATTTCAAGGCCTACCTTCAAACTCAGTGCCTCTTTGCTTGACATCATGGGAAAATCTAAAGAAATCAGCCAAGGCCTCAGAATTTGTTTTTGTAGACCCCCACAACTCTGATTCATCCTTGGGAGCAATTTCCAAATGCCTGAAGGTACCACGATCATTTATACAAACAATAGGAAGCAAGTATAAACACCATGGGACCACGCAGCCGTCATACCACTCAGGAAGGAGACGCGTTCTGCCTCCTAGAGATGAACGTACTTTTGGTGCGAAAAGTGCATATCAATCCCAGAACAACAGCAAAGGACCTTGTGAAGATGCTGGAGGACACAGGTACAAAAGTATCTATATCCACAGTAAAACGAGTCCTATATCGACATAACCTAAAAGGCCGCTCAGCAAGGAAGAAGCCACTGCTCCAAAACCGCCATAAAAAGCCAGACTATACTATATAGACGATTGTACTTTTTGGAGAAATATCCTTTGGTCTGATAAAACAAAAACAGAACTGTTTGGCCATAATGACCATCGTTATGTTTGGAGGAAAAGGGGGGAGGCTAATTTTCCTACCTCATGATGCCATCTATTTTGTGAAGTGCACCAGTCCCTCCTGCAGCGAAGCACCCCGAGAACATAATGCTGCCACCCCGTGCTTCGTGGTTGGGATGGTGTTCTTCGGCTTGCAAGCCTCCCCCTTTTTCCTCCAAACATAACGATGGTCGTCACTATAGTTTGTTCACAAGACATTTGTGGAGTGGTTGAAAAATGTGTTTTAATGACTCCAACCTAAGTGTATGTAAACTTCTGATTTCATCTGTATGCTGAAATAACATCTCAAGACATCAGTCATGAAGTTAAAGCTTGGTTGCAAATGGGTAATCTAAATGGACAATGACCCCAAACATACTTCCAAAGTTGTGGCAAAATGGCTAAAGGACAACAAAGTCAAGGTATTGGAGTGGCCATCAGAAAACCCTGACCTCAATACTATAGAACATTTGTGGGGAGAACTGAAAAAGTGTGTGCGAGCAAGGAGGCCTACAAACCTGACTCAGTTACACCAGCTCTGTCAGGAGGAATGGGCCAAAATTCACCCAACTTATTGTGGGAAGCTTGTGGAAGGCTACCCGAAACGTTTGACCCAAGATAAACAATTTGAAGACAATGCTACCAAATACTAATTGAGGGTATGCAAACTTCTGACCCACTGGGAATGTGATGAAAGAAATAAAAGCTGAAATAAATCATTCTCTCTCCTATTATTCTGACATTTCACATTATTAAAATAAAGTGGTGATCCTAACTGGCCTAAGACGGAATTTTTACTAGGATTAAATGTCAAGAATTGTGAAACTGAGTTTAAATGTATTTGGCTAAGGTGTATGTAAACTTCCGACTTCAACTGTATGTTGAACACTAGTAACACAGCCAGCCTTACATTCAGCACCTTTCATTGTGCATTCATTTTGTTTGTTGACATCCTTCACCACACAACCATTGATCCAAAATAACAGGTTTACTGTGGAATGTAATCACCAAAACACAACATGATATCTTCTCAATTGAGTTATTTTAACAACCAGTTAATCCATTTTTCAAAAATGCCCTTTGAATGTAGTATTCTACAGTACAGTAAATTACACTGTTCTCACATTAGGCAATACATTTGCACTACTCATTAAAATTGATTAAACATCTAATTTCCATAATTTCTATCCTATGTGATAATAAAGGTGCGATCATTGAAGACATCGTTCACAATGTAATCAAATTATAGAAAATAATAAAAACGTTTAGCAGCCACTAGTTTGCATCAAGCCTATCTTGAGCATTTGGCCATAGGTTCCCATTGAAATCACAGTAAATAACATCATGTTCATACACCTGGGGAAAAAACATTTTTACATGATGAATCCAAGCCTGACATAGTGCATTCGGAAAATATTCAGAACCCTTGACTTATTCCACATTTTGTTACATTGCAGCCTTATTCTAGGGTGGCAGGTAGCCTAGTGGTTAGAGCTTTGGGCCAGTAACCAAAAGGTTGCTGAAACGAACCCCCAAGCTGACAAGGTAAAAATCTTTCGTTCTGGCCTTGAGTAAGGCAGTTAACCCACTGTTCCCCGGGCGCTGAAGACGTGGATATCGATTAAGGCAGCACCTCTCTGATTCAGAAGGATTGCCTTAAATGCGGAAGACGCATTTCAGTTGAAGGCATTCAGTTGTACAACTGACTAGGAATCCCCCTGACAAAGCAAAAACTGATTTTTTTGTTGAAATTTTTGCACGTTTATAAAACAATTTAACTACCTTATTTACATAAATATTCAGACCCTTTGGTATGAGAATCGAAATATAGCGCAGGTGCATTCTGTTTCCATTGATCATCCTTGAGATGTTTCTACAACTTGATTGGAGTCCTGTGGTAAATTCAATTGATTGGACATGATTTGAAAAGGCACACACCTGTCTACATAAGGTCCCACAGTTGAAAGTGAATGTCAGAGCAAAACCAAGCCACGAGGTCGAAGGAATTGTCCGTAGTGCTCCGAGACAGGATTGTGTCAAGGCACAGATCTGGGGAAGGGTACCAAAAAATGTCTACAGATTTGAAGGTCCTCAAGAAAACAGTGGCCTCCATAATTCTTAAATGGAAGAAGTTTGGAACCACCAAGGCTTTTCCTAGAGCAGGCCGCCTGGCCAAACTGAGCAATCGAGGGAGACCAGCCTTGGTCAGAGAGGTGACCAAAAACCTGATGGTCACTTTGACAGAGTTCCTCTGTGGAGAACCTTCCAGAAAGACAACCATGTCTGCAGCACTCCACCAATCAGGCTTTTATGACTGGGAGACTAGTCAGGATCGATGGAAAGATGAATGGAGCAAAGTACAGAGATATCCTTGATGAAAACCTGTTCCAGAGTGCTCAGGACCTCAGACTGGGGTGAAGGTTAACTTTCCAACAGGACAACGACCCTAAGCACATTGCCAAGACATGCATGGCCTGAACAAGGATGGTACGGTCATGGGGATGGCAATCATACATCTTCCACCTGTATTGTAATTCTGTATTGTATTTTACAGCATTGCATTGTACTTACGTATTGTAATGGTCCTGTAAGTGACTCAGTTCGATTCCCACTGTGTTCACATATCAAAATGTGTGGACTGTTGTCACGTTGGATAAAAGGTTCTGCTAAATAAATGGCATATGCAGTGGGGCAAAAAAGTATTTAGTCAGCCACCAATTGTGCAAGTTCTCCCACTTAAAAAGATGAGAGAGGCCTGTAATTTTCATCATAGGTACACTTCAACTATGACAGACAAAATGAGGGGCAAAAATTCCAGAAAATCACATTGTAGGATTTTTAATGAATTTATTTGCAAATTATGGTGGAAAAAAAGTATTTGGTCAATAACAAATTGGCCTCATCTTTTTAAGTGGGAGAACTTGCACAATTGGTGGCTGACTAAATACTTTTTTGCCCCACTGTATTATGGTATTACAGTCCTGTATTGGCCAATGCAATTTTAGTAATTTGTGTGTTGTACTTAGTCAATTGAAAATGTGCTTAGAGTTTTGAGGTTTGTACAAGAGTTGTGAACATTTACCACTTGTGAAAATTGCACCAAAGCGCAAAAAAAAAACTAATTGTGTGTGTATCTTGGTGTCAGCTGGACGAAAAGAGATTGTGTGTCCTCACAAGAATAGTAAGCCAACTAAAATTCAGTGAAGTGAGGACATTTTGCCGGTCCTCCCTTCTAAAACAGCTACTTTAGGCATTTGGGTTAGAGTTAGTTAGAATGAGGGTTTGGAGTAGGACAAGGGTTCGGGCTAGGGTTAGGGAAAATAGGATTTTGAATGGGAATCAATTAAAGTATAGTAAGACATAGATGTGTGTGTAATTGTCAAGGCATAAGAATAGGTTAGGATCGATTTTCTACAAACCTGTCATGCTCCTGACACAATAAAAATGTCATAAGTTTAATAAAACTGCTCTCTGCCGTCATGCTGACATTATACAGCAGTCCCACTGGTATTAACACAGTTCCACTGTGTGTGTGTGTGGACATGTTGTGGGTACCAGAAGTCCCCACAAGAATAGTAAACGAACAAAAATGTGACCAACTGGGGACATTTGTTAGTCCCCACAGGGTCAAATGCTATTTCTAGGGGGTTTAGGGTTAAGGTAAGAATTAGGGTTAAAGTTAGGTTAGGTTTTTGGGTTAAGGCTAGGGTTAAGGTTAGGTTTAGGCTTTTACACCCATCTGCCATTCACAATGCCCTAGCAAAACCGAAACCTACTTGAAGGTAACAGTTGGCCATAATGTCCGGCTTCCACATCATCTCCTGACATCCTCAGACTTGGATGGATGGTGACCTGGCTGCTAATCTCGCAGTGGATCTTGAACGACCTGGCTGGTAGGCCAGCATCCCGGAGTCGCCTCTTCACTGTTGATGTTGAGACTGGTGTTTTGCGGGTACTATTTAATGAAGCTGCCAGTTGAGGACTTGTGAGGCGTCTGTTTCTCAAACTAGACACTCCAATGTACTTGTCCTCTTGCTCAGTTATGCACCGAAGCCTCCCACTCTTTCTATTCTGGTTAGACAGTTTGCGCTGTTATGTGAAGGGAGTAGTATAGTAATTTGCAGTCATTTACAACATTAACAATGTCTACACTGTATTTCTGATCAATTTTAATCATGTTATTTTAAATTGACAAAAAATGTGCTTTTCTTTCAAAAACAAGGACATTTCTAAGTGACCCCAAACGTTTGAGTGGTAGTGTGTGTGTGTGCGCGTATGTGGATGCTTGTGTGTGTGTCTCTGTGTGTGTACACTACCAGTCAAAAGTTTTAGAACACCTGCTCATTCAATGGTTTTTCTTCATTTTTACTATTTTCTACATTGTAGAATAATAGTGAAGACATCAAAACGATGAAATAACACATATGGAATCATGTAGTAACCAAAAAAGTGATAAACAAATCAAGATTCTTCAAATAACCACCCTCTGCCTTGATGACAGCTTTGCACACACTTGGCATTCTCTCAACCAGCATCATGAAGTAGTCACCTGGAATGCATTTCAATTAACAGGTGTGTCTTCTTAAAAGTTAATTTGTGGAATTTCTTTCCATCTTAATGCGTTTGAGCCAACCAGTTGCGTTGTGACAAGGTACGGGTGGTATACAGAAGATAGCCCTATTTGGTAAAAGACCAAGTCCATATTATGGCAGGAACAGCTCAAATAAGTAAGGAGAAACAACAGTCCATCATTACTTTAAGACATGAAGGTCAATCTATATGAAACATTTCATGAAATTTGCAGTCGCACAAGTGCAGTCGCACAAACCATCAAGCACTATGATGAAACTGGCTTTCATGAGGACGGCCACAGGAAAGGAAGACCCAGAGTTACCTCTGCTGCAGAGGATAAGTTCATTAGAGTTACCAGCCTCAGAAATTGTAGCCCAAATAAATGCTTGAGGAGAAGTTCATTAGAGTCCAAATTCAAGATTTTTTATTCAAACCTCCGTGTCTTTTTGAGGCGCAGAGTAGGTGAACTGATGATCTCCGCATGTGTATTTACCACCATAAAGCATGGAGGAGGTGGTATTATGGTGTGGGAGTGCTTTGCTGGTGACACCGTCTGATTTAATTAGAATTCAAGGCATACTTAACAAGCATGGCTCCCGCAGCATTCTGCAGCGATACACCATCCCGTCTGGTTTGTGCTTAGTGGGACTATCATTGGATTTTCAACAGGACAATGACCCAACACACCTCCAGGATGTGTAAGGGCTATTTTCCCAAGAAGGAGAGTGATGGAGTGCTGCATCAGATGACCTGGCCTCCACAATCCCCCGACCTCAACCAAATTGTGATGGTTTGGGATGAGTCGGACGGCAGAGTGAAGGAAAATCAGCCAACAAGTGCTCAGGATATGTGGGAACTCCTTCAAGAGTGTTGGAAAAGCATTCCAGGTGAAGCTGGTTGAGAGAATGCCAAGAGTGTGCAAAGCTGTCATCAAGCCAAGGGGTGGCTATTTGAAGATTCTCAAATATAAATTTGTTTAACACTTTTTTGGTTACTACATGATTCAATGTGTGTTATTTCAAAGTGTTGATGTCTTCGGTATTATTCTACAATGTAGGAAATAGTATAAATAAAGAAAAACTCTTGAATGACATTAGGTGTTCTAAAACTTTTGACCGGTAGTGTACATGCATGTTCATGTGTGTGTGTATGTGCAAGTGCATTACTACTACATGATTTTAGGCCTAGCACCATATAATAACACATTTAATAGGATCTCTGTGCACAACACCCCGTGAAAGTGTTTGCCTTCATGTCCCATCTGTCCCCTGTGTAGCCAGAGAACTTGCTGCTGGCCAGTAAGTGTAAGAACGCTGCAGTGAAGTTGGCTGACTTTGGACTGGCCATCGAGGTGCAGGGAGACCAACAGGCATGGTTCGGTACGTCCACACACACTCAGTTAGCACACACGCACCCACTCGCACACACACACTGTATTCATGTTTTAACACGTGTTTGTATGGCCCAGAGACTAGCTATTCTCTTGTAAGAATATTTTTTCACATTTTTAAACCTCAATTATATATTTTTTTATTAATCAACCTTATCTTCAAGGTATACAGTGCATTCTGAAAGTATTCAGACCCCTTCACTTTTTCCACATTTTGTTACATTACAGCCTTATTCTAAAATGTATAAAATAATTTTCCCCCCTCATCAATCTACACATAATACCCCATAATGACCAACAAGATTTTCTGGTCTGATGAAACCAAGATTGAACTCTATGTCCTGAACGCCAAGCGTTACGTCTGGAGGAAACCTGGCACCATCCCTACGGTGAAGCATCGTGGTGGCAGTATCGTGCTGTGAGGATATTTTTCAGCGGCAGGGACTGGGAGACTAGTCAGGATCGAGGGAAAGATGAACGGAGCAAAGTACAGAGAGATCCTTGATGAAAACCTGCTCCAAGGTGCTCAGGACCTCACACTTTCCAACAGGA